>NW_027439351.1:0-102500 GCF_964188355.1 Buteo buteo
AGTCAATATTGCACTCTCTAAAACCAAACAACAACAAAACAAAACCGTGACCCTGTATCCTTCTTTTTTTTTTTTTTTTTCCTTCTTCTTTCAGAGCTCATCCCTGCCTCAGCATTTTGTCTTGTCAGAGCACGAAGCGCAGGTGATCCGTACCCTGACGACTTCTGCGTGTGATGAATGCCTGTTCAGAAATAGTCCAGATCTGCAAGACTGGTGTCATTTCTATGGTTTTAATCATCATAACTCACATTTTATTTACTCACGCATTTGTGAGGAAACTAATTAACTTTTAGACACTGCCTCTCCTTTTTTTGGGGGGGTGGGGGGGGGTGGAAATGTGTTAGAGACTGAAAAACATTACAATTCAGAGCTCCCAACCACGAGGGAGCGGTGGAGAAATCAATGAAAGCAAAGACCAACAGCAGCAACGTCAACTGGAAGTTGGCTTTCATTCCGATCACGTACTTAAGCGACTCTCCTTGCAAGTCTATGCCTCGGTCCTAGGAATGACTAGTCCCTTTTTGGAAGGACAAACTTTTTCACTTAAAAGTCCTAGACTGAAGACTCCGCTGAACGGAATGGGGATTGTCCCACGGGACAACATGCCGTCAACACTCTTAATGGGGAAGGAAAAAAAAAAAACCCCAAATAAAAATCAAGTTTAAGTACCAGTTCCCATCACGTTTCACTCATTACATTTCTACTGGCATCTAGGTGCTCAAAAATGAACTACAGGGACACCACATATTCCTAAAAATTCAGTTATACATAAAAAAGTAAAAGGCTATTTCCAACTTGCCCATAAAAATCAGTATGAACAGAGAGAAGAGAAACACTCGACCCTGAAGAAGCTAACAGGCAGCTCTGAATTTACCAGACAGGAAATTTCATTCTTTCCCCTGAAACAAAAACACATCAAGGGACCAGTTCAGGAACAGGGCGCGATCTGTTAACAGCAATTTTTCCATCGTCTTTTCTGCACTAGCAGCAAATTTGCCTTCCCTGTGGGTTTAACGTGGAGCACCTGCAGTGCCCTCGAACTCGCAAGTGTTTCTCTCCGCCCCCCCAGCCCGATACGTGCGATTACCTGAGCAGCAAGCGGAATTAACCACGCAGGATTTTCTTCGTGCGACGCGGAAGGTGACACTGGGAGAAGAGGAGACAAAGAAATGAACCTGCTTGTCACACCCAGCCAACGGTGAAAAGGCAGGGGAGGATTCTGCCGGAAGGGCTCTGCACCCCAGGAGCTCCCGCCGGCCGGTTTCTCTCCCCTTTGCCCGGTACCGAGGGGATGACGACACCTCGCGCGCGTCCCCTCGCGGGGGGGGCTGCCCCAGGTGAGCCGGGGGACCCCCACCTCGCTTCTGCCCGCGGGAACGGACCGGGAGAGACACTCCACGCAGAGAGAGGAGCGTGGCGTGGATTGCATGCCCGAGGGAAGAGGCCGGGCTCCCCGCTGGCAGAAGGACAACTCGCCTCCCTGCTGCTCGGAGCTGCTTGCTGCGGACAGCCCTGCCTGCGCCCGGCCGCTCTTCGGCCGTGCTGGGAGCGCGGTCCGGCCGACAGACGCCCCAGCGAAAAGACGCTCCAGCTAATCGCGCCTCCTGCTCGTTACAGCTGCAGGTACTTTTGCCTCTGGCTAATGCACGCTCCAGACAGCGGACACCCCGCCTCGTTCCAGCTCCCGCTTGCTACAGTTCTGGCTCCTTGAAGCCCCAGCTCCGCACTGAAGCTCCGGCTGATTTCAGCTGCTTCTCCTTACAAGCTCCAGCTATGTGCAACGGTCTGGGCTTTCCATAAGGTTATCTATCAACTGCTGTCAACACTGGAGCGTTAGGATTAAACATCAGAGTTACACGCCAAGTAAATATCCATTAGTTTGGGCGATTAATTACTTGACGACTATTCTGAGCGGCGCAGAAAGAAGAGCTGGACTCAAAGAGGGCACGTGGGGTCTGAAAAGCACCTTTCCCCCCCGCAGACCATCACAGATGTTGAGTTCGGCCTGCTGCGTGCCGGCCTCCCGCACTTCGGCGTCCGACACAACCAGACCCCCATCTCCGGGGAGGGACCACGCACCCTGCCTGCCCCCCGCTTCCCCCCGCAGCCCCCAACACCCTCCCACCCGCCTGCAAAACCAGCCAAGCCGGCTCCCGCTTTTGGCCCCCACACCAGCTGACTCGGGGCCCATTTGGGAGCCAAAAAACCCGGCCGCTGAGCCTGTTCTCAAGGCCCAAACACGCAGGGCCGGACCTCTGTTTCTGGGCCCAAAGCTGCGCAGCTCGGTCTGTTTCCGAGCCCCCAAATCAGCCACGCGAGCCTGTTGTCAAGCCCCAGGAACGGAAAACTTGTTCTCCATTTCTGACCCTGCAGTGCCCACGGGCGACGCCGAGCGTAGCCACCCCACAGCCCTGCACCCCCGGGGCCCCACACGTAGTTTCGGGGAGTGCTCGGGACCTGCGGAGGGCCCGGCCCCACGCCTCTGCGGGGCAGCCCCAGCACAGGCAGGGCGTCGCTTCACGATTGCCGTTTCAGGCTTTATTTCCCCGCCACCAGCGGCACGGCCAGGCCCCCACCCCAAACCCCCCAGCCGAAGCACCCCCGCGGGTAGCCGGGCCAAGCCACCCGGAAAACAAGAAAACCAAAGAGGGAACAAGACAGAGACCGTGGGGAAGGGCAAGGAGAAGGACACAGAAACAGAGAGAGCGCGGGAGGGATAGGGAGCAGGACAGAGAGATGGAGCAAGAAAGGAAAAAAGGACGGGAGGCAGAACCAAGGGAAAGAGAGACAAGGATGGGGAGCAGGACAAAGGGACGGAAGAGGAAAAAAAAAATAGCAACGGGCTGCAGGACAGAGATGAAGGGATTCAATAGACACAGGGAGCATGACAGAAGGACAGAGAGGAGACAGACAAAAGGGACAAAGAGCAGGCCAGCATCGGAGGGGAAAAAACCAGCTGCGATGGGCAGTGGGAGAGAGATACGGAAAAAGAAAAAAATACTGAGGAACAGAAAAAAGAAAGAAGCGACAGCTAGCTGGACAGGGGGACACAGTTAGAAAGGGCGGGAGAGGGAATGGGGCAGAGAAAGACAGACAGAAAAGGTAGCGAAAGAAAGCAAGGCAGAGGGACAGCAAACAGGGCGGGGGGGGGGAAGGGACAGGGGTCTGGACAGAGGTGGAGAAATAAGCAGCAGGGACAGAGAAAAAGAGACAGAAAGAGGGACAGGGAACATGGCAGAGAAGGAAAAATCAGGACAGCGGCAGGACGGAGATCAAAAACTGGGACGGTCCTCAGGACAGAGAGGAATACGAATACGAGCAGGGAGCGGGACAAAGGGATACAGCGAGAAACGACGGGACAGGAAGCAAGACAGCGCGACAGACAAGAACAATGACAACGAGAGAGAGAGAGCGTGCGCGTGAGAAGCACAGGGGGTTGGGAAATTTAGAAAGAGAGGTATCAGGAGCCCTGCAGAGAGAGGGAGGGTGAATAAAAAAAGGGGCAGGAAGCAGCACAAAGGGTCACAGAGAGTAAGAGATGAACAGGAAGGAGGACGGGGACAGTGAGATCCAGAATGACAAAAATAAACAGCAACGGCGAGCAAGACAAAGGGATAGAGACAGAAACAGAAAGTAGGAAGAAGAGAGATAGGAAGGCAGGGACACAGAGCGACACGTACAGGTACGGAGAGGAAAAGAACACTAGGGGAACAGGCCAGAGAAATTGGGAGGCGGGGAAAGAGGCGGATGCAGATCAGGACAAGGAGATGGAAAAGGAAAAAACAGCGACTGGCTGCAGGACAAAGACGGGGCGGGGAGAGGGAGAGGGAGCAGGACAAGAACGCAGAGAGAAAAAGAAAGGGGGGCAGTCGAAGGAAAGGGGGGGGGGAAGAGGGAGCAGGACAAGAGAATAGACAGAAGAGGAGAGGTACAGGGAAGCAAAATAAAAATAATAAAAAAACAAACAAACAAACAAAAAAGTCACAGCAGCAAGAGAAAGCGAGGGGGTCAGGAGAGGGGGAGGGAGGGAGGGACCGGGAGGCACAAGAGGAGCGACAGGGCCCCGGAGGCCCAGGACTCACCACAGCTCTCGCTCTTGGAGCTGCCAGGAGACCTTGCCAGTGCAGACGCTTCTTTCTCCTTCTCTCCTCCCTTCCTCTTCCGTAACTCCAGTCGCTTGGCTCTCCTCCACATAACGGAACACGCGAGCGTCTCGCGGCTCTTACGAGATGAGGCCTCCTAGACACGTAGCCTCGCTCGCTCGCTCACTACGTGGCCGTACCGCGCTGCTGGTCATGCATACAGACCCTGGCAGCCTGACCTGCTGCGGACTACGAGGAGGGATCCTCCCACACCCAGAGAGGCAGGCTCTCTCTTGCCTGCAGCGGGAGGCAGCTGCCAGCCAGATGGCCTTCCGTTTCTTCTTCTTTACTTTTCTGTGGCCTCTCCAGCTTCAGCAGCTCCCGTCCACAGCCAGCAAGCGCTCCGCCTGTCCCTCTGTGCTCCCGCGCCACGAGGAGAGGGAGGCCAGGCAGAGACAGCCCACGCGAGCCTGAGGCTGCTGCAGTCAACGGCATCCCCGGGGACGAACAGACAACCGCACTCACAGCGTGGCCTCTGGGAGAGGGAAAGAGGCAGCAGTGACCGTTATTACTGTAGCTCGACCCTGGCCAGAGCCCCTCCTTCCGCAGGGGCTTCCGCAGACGCCGCTCGTTCCCCGCGCCGCTGCTAACGGCACCCACGTTCAGGGAGACTCGAGAACATGGGAGGGCCAGCTTGCTGCCCTCACGACAGGGCTCGGGGGCTGCCTGCGGCTACAGCACAGGCTTCAGGGGAGGGGCTGGAGCTGGGGGCAGCCGCACGGGCCGAGCGGGGCCGGGGGAAGGCGCCGGGGGAGCTCCGGCGACTCGGGGAGGCGCCCGCTGGCCGCGCCTGGGGGGTGCCCGCCTCCGTCCCCTCTTCCCTTCTATCGGCTCTCGGGGAACTGCCTGGCGCTGCCCTGGCCCGGCTCGCCTCCGGCGGACCGGGAGCCTGCCGCGGCGGCCGCTTCGCAGCTTCCCGTCCCGCCAGCGCCCGGCGGCCAGCGGGCAGGAGGCACCCCCCCGCCCCCGCCCCTGCCCCTGCCCCCGCCGGAGGGGATCGCTCGCCTCACCCGCGGTCCCGGCGCTCGCCCGCTGCCGCCCAGACCCGCGCCCTGCGCGCCACCACGCTGCACCCGGACACCGCGCATGCGCCGGAGGGGCCGGAGCCGACGAGCGAACGCCGGGCTGCCCCACGCGCAGGACGGCGCATGCGCCCGGGTCGCGCGTCCGCACGGCTGGTCGGGGAGCGGGTGCAGCGGGAAGCCCGCGGAAAACCACACGAAACCGGCAACGCTCCTGCGTCTGACCTGGTCGGACTCCGGGGGCCGCGGCGGCAGCAAGGACTACGCCGCGCCCGAGAGCCACGCTGCCGCCCGGCCGCCGAGTCCGCGAAAACTACAGCTCCCGGCATGCCCCGGGAGGCAGCCCGCCCTGCTGCCTGACCCCGAGGGGAAGCCGCTTCCGTTTCCGCCCACCCCCACGCCGGCGCAGCCGCAGTTCCCGCCGAGCCCCCAGCGCCGCTCCGGGCAGCTCCGGCGCGCTTTCGCCGCCCGGCTCCGGCACGGCGCGGCGCGGCACCCCCCCGCCCGGCTCCGGCTCCGGGCAGCGGCCGCCGCCGCCGCTCCGTGCGTCCCACACAGACCCCGCCGTCCTCCTCGGGGCTTTCCCCGGAACCCGCCGGCCGGCTGCGCAGCCCCGCCACGGGGCCCGGTGAGCACCCCCCCCGCGCGCGCACGTGGTCCCAGCCGCCCTGCGCCCCCCCCCCCTCGCGCGCACTTGCTCCCAGCCCCCCTGTGAGCCCCTCCCCCGCGCGCACTTGCTCCCAGCTGCCCTGTGAGCGCACTCCCCCCCCCCGCGCGCACGTGGTCCCAGCCGCCCTGCGCCCCCCCCCCGCGCGCACTTGCTCCCAGCCCCCCTGTGAGCCCCCCCCCCCCGCGCGCACTTGCTCCCAGCCCCCCTGTGAGCCCCCCCCCCCGCGCGCACTTGCTCCCAGCCCCCCTGTGAGCCCTCCCCCCCGCGCGCACTTGCTCCCAGCCGCCCTGTGAGCCCACCCCCCCCCCCCGCGCGCACGTGGTCCCAGCCCCCTGTGAGCCCCCAGGGCTCCCCCCCGGCCTCTGCACCGGCGGCCCCCACCTCCCCCGGGCCACCCCCGCCTCCGACGTTCGCCGTCCGAGGGGCACCCGGCCCCGCTCACCTTCTCCCGAGGGGCAGCCGCAGCCCGGCCACCGCTCCGCTCCGCTCCTGCCTCGGCTCCCACCGGCCCCGCCCCGGCCCCTCCCCCGGCAGCCCCCCCTTTCCAGGGAGGGGACGGCCCCAGCAGCCTCACTGCCCGCACCTGCGGCTCCTCCAGCCCCGGCCCGCAGCTGGGGGACGGAAACCCGGAACAAAACTTCTCAACACCCATGGGAAGTTAAGCAGCAGGCACTTCCTCGATTGAATGAAAGGTGGCAAGAGTCATCTCATTTGGAAGGGGTGTTAACTGGGGTCAAAATACAGATTTGAATACCCATCTTATTTTAGTTCTAAGACTTGGCGATTGCCAGGTATCATCTTTTCCATTTACCCGGGTCCACCAGCGAGGCCACAAGGGAGATTTCTTCCAGAGAGAGGAGAGAGTTATTAAGGCTGAAGTCCACGATTTGCCTTTCTCCTTCATGAAAAGGTGAGTGGATCATATATCATCACTAGTCACCCAAACAGTTAACCCTGAACTTTTCACCTGTCCTTTAATACAGTCAACTCCAAGCTAAATGTTTTCCGTTATTAAGAGGCGACCAAAGATCATGTAAAATATTATTATACTTTCTACAAACACATCCCCATCTGAGAGCTTTAGCTACTAGAGAAAGTCGTTGGAGTTTGGGGTCAGAGGAGCTGCAAGTATAAACCTTCATTCAGCTCTGTTTAGGATGTGTGATTTTTCTCTGGTTGTCTAAACCAGTCTAAATTTCCATAGACGGTCCCGACTCTGGGTGGCTCTAACAAGGATCCTGGAACTCCAGGAAATTCTAAACATCGTTTTATATTTTAAATATGATCCCAAGTTCCTTCCTGCACTTGTCGCTACGGTTTTGGCAACTGACAGCCCCAAGGGCTGCCTGTACAAGTTTCTCCCGAAGGGCGAGTAAATTAATTCTTTTGTCCATGAGGTGGATGGTTTGGTAATGTTATAATTCACAACGCTCTAATTCCTTCTTTCAAATTTAAAAAAAATAATTGCCTTTTAAATCCATCCCATTTAATTTGCTAAAATGATTCTCATTGTTCTGCATCTTTTCTCAAGTTTTGGTTAAATTCAATGTCAGTATTCTCCACGGAACTAGATTTTCATCTGACTTTGGAATCGGAAGGCAGGCTGTTACTGAGGTTCAATTTTGTGTCTTTACAAAACTTTGAATCAGTTACAAAACTAGATTTTTGGTTTTTTAAACCAAATTACAAAAACGGTTAATATCAAGATTAACACAGCTCAAACAATAATTGTTTCATTTTGTTTATCTCATGTTTGGAACCCCTCAAAAAAAAATACATACACCCTCTAAACACACAAAAAGATTATTGCCCTCGACAATATTCCTAATAGCAACCCCAATAGTATAAACTTTACACAGCTGTTTTCCCAAATAGATAATGTGAAACTTACTTATAGATTTTCAGTTTTAAAGGGCCAGTTTCTTTAGACTTCCAATTTCTTGTTGGTGCTTTCTTTATTCTTGAATAATGAAGCCAAGGTTCTTCTCCCAGACCTTTACCGCTATAAGGGTTGTTAAAATGACTCGATACGGTCCTTTCCACTTCTCAGTGATTTTACATACATTCAATCTCCTGGTCGGAAGGGATGCGCTGCTACGTCCAATTCTAAGGGTCCAGCTGTGGAGACATACTGACAAAGTTCTTGAAAAGAATTGCTTAAAGAAATCATAACACCTTTTAAAAACCTATCTCCAAAGGCACTCAAGATACTCAGAACATAGGACTCTTGATATGGTCTTTCATAAAACATTTCATAATGACTTAAATTTTCTTTCTCTTCTGGCTATACTCTGATTCTTAATAGAGCCATGGGTAATGCTTTAACCCACGTGAGGAGTGAGGTTTCCTGACAAATTTTACTCGACTGTTGCTTAAGGGTATAGTTCATTCTCTCTCTCTCTCTCCCCCCCCCTCCCTCTCTTCCCCCCCCCCCCCCCCCCCCCGCTTGTGGTCTGTATGGGGTGTGATAGTCTCAATCTATAGATAATACTTTGCTCAGCTTGTCTCATAATCTTTGCTATAAAATGAGGGCCATTGTCAGATGACATTCTTACAGGCACCCCACATTTTGGTATTATCTCTTTGAGCAAGACTTTGACTACTTCCCTTGCTTTCTCGGTGCGACAAGGGAAAGCCTCGGGCCACCCAGTAAAGATATCAACTAAAACTAGGATAGATCCTTCTTTTCAAGGCAATTCTATAAAGTCAATTTGCTAATATTCTCCTAAAAAATTTCCTTATTTCATAATCCCAAAGATGATCTTATTACTGATTCGGGGACATTTTTATATATAAATTTCACATCCGCTTCTAATTGTTTAAACAATCTTTGTCGTATTTCACTTTCTGTTCCCCGATATACTTTGTGATGTTCAGCTCGGGCAATTTCTCTTATTATTGTGGGTGGGACTATTATTTGACCTGTCGGTGTTACAGCCTATCCTGTTTCATTTTGTTAGCCTGCAATCTAATAATTAATTCTTCATCTTTTTCGTTATAATTTGGAGTTTCTTTAGGCAATTTTATACTTTTCTCTGGAACTAGTGCTAGGATGCCTTTTTCCGCAGCCTCTTTAGCAGCTTTATCGGCCAGTCGGTTACCTGCGTTCGGACCGGTCTTACCTAACTGATGTGCTTTACAGTGCATTATCGTGACTGCTGTTGGTTTTTGAATGGTTTCTAACAATTTCAGTACTTGTTCTGCGTGCTGAATGGTGGTTCCTTGCGCGGGTAACGGTCCTCTTTCTCTCCGTATCGCTCCATGCGCACGTACTACTCCAAAAGCATACTTTGAGTCTGTCCAAAAGTGTTGACTCGCTTTCCTTGACTTAGTTCCAGAGCTCGAATGAGAGCTATCAATTCAGCCTTTTGGGCAGATATCGTCGAAGGCAAAGTTGGCAACACAATTACCTCCTCAGTAGTTATTGTCTATCTTGATAAACGTTTTCCTTCACAGATGGAACCGCTTCCGTCGGCATACAGTTCCCAATCTGTTTCTTCTAGCGGCACATCTCAGAGATCCAGTCAGCTGGAGTAAACTCTTTCGATTGTCTGCAAGCAGTCACGTTCCAGTTCTCCTCCTTTAACTTGATCGGTTGTTGAAAACGCAACAGGGTTAACGGTGGTAGTAGTGTTTAGGTAAACATCATCTTGTTCCAGCCACACCACTTGGTATTTCAGCATCCTGCTAGGGGATACCCAATGCCCCCCTCTCTGTTTTAGCACAACAGTTATCATATGGGAAACGTACAGTAATCCTTTGTCCTCTAATCCTTTGTCCTCAGGTGAACTTACGAGCTTCCTGGATCAGTAGCACAGTTGCAGCGACGGCTCTCGGACGACCAGAGCATCCCAGACTCACATTACCTAATCGCTTCGAGAAGCAGGCCACAGCTCGCCCACTTGGCCCTACGTATTGGGCCAGGATACCCAGAGCTATACCTCTTCTTTCACGAGCAAAAAGTTCAAGTGTCTTCTTTGTGAGATCTGGCAGGCCTAGGGCTGGCACCCCTCTTACAGCCTGTTTCAGTTCTTGGAAAGTAGCTTTCTCGGCATCGGTCCAATCCATCGTTTGAGGTTTTGAGCTGCTCCTATAAAGGTCGGGCCAGCAAGCCACAACTTATAATCTACAGGTGACACCACTCGACCATTCCCGGCAACGCTCGTCATTAATTTTTTTCGTCTTAGGTTCGGGGAGACGACAAATTGCCTCTTTTCTCTCAGTTCCCAATTGTCTCTGTCCTTTTAGGATTTTAAAACTCATTTAAATAAGTTTCTTCTTTCTGGGTTATTTGGGTTTTTTTCTTTTGACGCTGGATATCCACCGATTCCCCAAAAGTTCAAAAAGTTAATAGTTAGCTTTGTGCATTGTTCTTCCGTCTCAGCTACAATTAACAGATCATCCATATATTTCAGCAAGATTTCTTGATTATTTTCTTTCTTCCAAATCTCTAATTCTCGTGCCAATTGATTTCCAAAAATGGTAAGACTATTCTTAAAGCCTTGAGGCAAGACTGTCCGCGTATATTGTGTTTTTCTCCCAGTCTCAGGATTTTCCCATTCCAAAGCAAAAACCCCTTGACTACTGGGATCCAAGGGAATACGGAAAAAGGCATCTTTTCGGTCTAACACTGTGAACCATTCTTGTTTCTCCGTTAGGGTTGCTAACAAAGTATAAGGATTTGCTACTACCGGATGAATATCTTGTACTATTTGATTTATTGCTCTGAGGAGGTCTTGAACTAATCTACCATCTTTTTCATTAGCCTTTTAACAGGCAAGATCGGGGTGTTATATCTGGATTCGCATTCTATTAACAATTTGTATCTTAAAAATGTTTGTATTACCATTGCTAACCCTTTCCGACTTTCCGGTCTTAGGGGGTATTGTTTAATTCTTACCGGATTCCATCCTGGCTTTAAATCAACTCTCACAGGTTCTGCTTTTTGGATTTACCAGGAACTTCCCAGTCCAGACGATTGGAATTACAGCATTAGACTTTGACTGGTATAATCTTCTGCTTTCGGTAACCATCCTGTTAACAACAAAGCCACTGCTTCGATACGTTTAGTTTCTGGAATTGAAGTTTTAATCTCTCCATTTTTTAATTTAACTTCTGCCTCTAAGTTCTCAAATAGATCTCTCCTTAACAGGGTTTTAGGAGAATCTGGCACATACAAAAACTGCTGAGTGACCCATTGCTTTCCTAATTTCATTGTTAAAGATTTAAAGAAGGGTCTAGTTTCTCGTTCACTTGTTGCACCGACACCACCAATTTCTTCAAAACTTAACTCTCCCTCTAAGGTATTTAAAACTGAAAAGGTGACTCTAGTGTCAATTCAAATTCCATTTTCTGTTCTCCCGGTTTAGCTGTAACCAGAGGTTCTGCTGGGAGACTCCCCGTCAGATACGTTCACTTAAAAAGAACAAATCTACCTATGGCACTTTATTCCATTTACTCTCTCTCTCCTACAAAACAACAGTAATTGCAATATAGTATTGTAACTCAAAGTTCTGTTTGTTTACCATTTTTCCTGCAATTCACCCCAATGTGCCAATAAACGTCCCAACGGTGATGGTTTTGGTAACTTTTCATCAGCGGTTCCATTTCCTGCACTCTTATTCTTAAACAATTTTGCTGATGCCTTTATACTTCTATACATTCAAATACCAAATACCAAACAAATGCAAATGACAGTTGTCCCAAATAATACACAAAGTCCAACCCAGCAATAGCTTTCGCTTGTGACTTACGGGCAGACGCCTAGGCTTCCACTGCAGACGGGTACCCTCCAAGCCCCAACCCTGCGAAGCTTTCGCCGCGCCTCACGGGCAGGCTTTCCAAACAAATTCCAAAGCAGCGGCGCCTTACCTTTTTTTCCAGGGAACGCTGCGAGGAGCTTTGCGAGTCGAGGGTGACGGTTCTCCACGAGAATACCTCGGTGCCGGCCGGAGTTCGATCGACACTCGATCTCGTCCAGTCTCACTCGCAAGGTCCCATCTGGGTCGCCAAAACCGTTCCCGAAATCCGGAATAAAACTCCTTAACACCAACCTGAAGTTAAGCAGCGGGCACTTTGTTTATCGCAGCGCTGGGGACACGGGGGATCGCTCCTCCAAAGGCGTGTCCCGCTTAGTATCAAAATCCATCAGTTTTTACAGACTTTTCCTGTCAGGTCATTGTTACCTAAGCTCCTTCCGTAAAAATGCATACTATGCTCGTTCTTAAATTTAACCTTTATAATGATCGGTCCTTTGATTATATAACCTTATCAATATTCTTATTTAAAAACAATCATTGGTCAGTTACACTTAGCTCTGCTGACTGGCATCTTCGATCCTCAAATGGAGATGGGAAGGGTAAGGGGGTTTCCAAGCAGCAAACTGGCGTCCCCGACGGTTTCCTTAGTTTCCTGAAACAGAAGGTAGGAGAACCAGTAACTTCCTGGTGAGGTTTCTAGGGTTAGCTCTTTCAAACTTTAACAATATTAAGGTTCCTAGAGTCACGCGTAACACAGCTCCTCCTAAAGTTTCTATGGCTACGTTTCAAACTTAACGATCCTATACGTTATGCTTCACAATTTTACTTCTTAATCAAACCTAACTCTTCTATGTGATTAAATTTTGATTTCTTTACCGGAATATTTGCAACAGCTGGAGCCCAGCAGGAACAGGGGGGACACGGCCCGACCCCCCCAGCGCCTCACCTCCTCCTCCCCTGGGCTCCCTCACGGCCCCTCCACTCGTGCAAAGGGAGCGCAAACGCAGCCCGGAGGGCAAAGGGGACGGGCGGCCAGCGTTTATTCAGTCAGTCGCGTGCCTATCGAGTCCTGCCAGCGAGTCTGCTCTGGGGCTCGGGGCGCCCCCCGGCGCTCCCTCTGCCCCTCGGACACCTCTGATAGCCTATTTCCATACATTCTGTATGGCACGTCTAAATATTGGGATGGTTTTAATATTTTGTACCAGCTGTGGAAACTGGTTTGCTGCTAGGTGACTGCAAAAGTGAGATTTGGTAAATAATTATTAGAAATCTTACACTAACACTACGATTGAAACAATAGACAAAAGTATAGCCAAGCAATCGACTAGCAGAGGTAGGTACTCCTAAGTTTTGCAGTTCTTTGCTCTTATGACTAGATGTTCCTGTACGCTGGATGAGAACAATGCTGAAACTGACCACGTGTGATTGAACCTGCGTTAAGCTTCAAGATCAAAGAACAAGGACAAGAATAAAGACTTCGAGGACAGCCAGCAAGAACTTCAGATGGGTCGGTGGTTGCAAAAGCAGCCCTTCGTCTCAAATGGATCCTTCATTGCACGTGATCGGACGTAGGCAGTACTATGATAATCGGTTGCCGTCGTTTTTATGTATATGTATACTAATCTGATTAACATGCAATTAGTTATTCTGTATAACCTGTTTGTGCTAAAGCTGTGGCATGCACGCTAGGTGGAACTATCCCCCGTGCAGCCAGCGCTGCAATGAAGAATGCCTGCTTTCTAAAACTCCAAAACGAGTCTTAGGGAGTTTCTTCGACTGGCTTTTCAGTATCAGGGGTACAAGGGAGGAAAGGAAAAAAAAAAAAAAAAAAAAAGGCAGCGGTGTGGGAAAGAGAGGGGACCAGGGGAAGGGGCAGGGAGGGACCAGAACGCGGAAGAGGGGAGACAGGGCCCCGAGGGCCCGGGGCTCACCACAGCTCTTGGCACTGCCAGGAGAATTTGCCAGTTGAGACGCTTCTTTCTGCTCCTCTCCCGCTCCCCTCCTCTTCTGTAACTCCGGCGGCGCGGCCGTCCTCCCCCTAGGAGAACACGCGTCTCATAGGTCTTGCGAGACGAGGCCTCCTAGGCACGGAGCCTCGCTCGCTCGCACACTACGTGGCCGTACCGCACCGTCGGTGCCGCATCCGGACCCTGCGGTGCACCTCGGCGGTCTGACCTGCTGCGGACTACGAAGAGGGATCCTTCCACACGCGGAGAGGCAGGCTCTCTCTTGCCTGCAGCGGGAGGCAGCTGCCGGCCGGCCAGCCTTCCATTTCTTCTTCTCTACCTTTCTCTGGCCTCTCCAGCTTCAGCCGCAGCAGCTCCTGCCCGCAGCCGGTAAGCGCCCCGCCTGTCCCTTTGTGCTCCCGCGCCGCGAGGAGAGGGAGGCCGGGCAGAGACAGCCCGTGCGAGCTTTCCTTGCCGGCGGCGTTTCCTTACCGGGAGGAAGCAACGAGCGCGGCGGCACCTCCCGCCGGTGCCGCATTACCGTTACCGTCGGACGGCACGTGCAGGACCGCGGCAGCCCCGCGCACTCGCAGCCTCCGAGCTGCAGTACCGAACATTGGTCGCCGGGTGGCAGCGGCGAGCGCTTGGCACAACGCGCCAGCGCGCATGCGCGGCACCCCAGCTGCAGTACCGAAGTCTGTTCAACAGGTGGCGGAAGAGAGCGCTGGCGAAACGCGCCGCCACCGCGCGTGCGCGGCTCCGCGCTGCTGTACCGCGTTTCGGTTGCTAGGCAACAGCAGGAGGGCGGCAAAAGGCGCCACCGCGCATGCGCGGCTCCCGACCGCCAGGGCCGCGTTTTGGTTGCCAGGCAACAGCAGGAGCGCCGTCAACCGCGCCGCCGCGCATGCGCGGTTGCCGAGGCGCCATGTCGCGTTTTGGTTGCCAGGCAACAGCGGCGAGCGCCGTAAAAACCGCAGCGCGCATGCGCCCTTGCCGAGCTGCCGTAACGCGTTTCGGTTGCTAGGCAACAGGAGCAGGCCGTAAACCGCGCCGCCGCGCATGCGCGATAGCCGAGGCGTCATGTCGCGCCTCGGTTGCCAGGCAACAGGGGCCAGCGCCGTAAAAGTCGAACCACGCATGCGCGCTTGCCGAGCAGCCGTAAAGCGCCTCGGCTGCCCGGCAACAGCTGGACACCCCCCCCCCCCACCGACGCACTCCACCGCGCATGCGCCCCTCCCCAACGCCACTTCCCACCTTCGGTCACCGGGCAGCAGCAGCCGCATCCCCGTAACGATCCTCTTCGGAGCATCAGCTGCACGAGGGACGACTGACAGCTCAGACCAGTAGAGACCAGACACAGGCGGCAACTACTTACTGGGGGCACAGGGATTACGTTGCCCTGCCCTTTCCCCACTCGCAGCCCGGGCAGTCATCTTCATCGTCTCCGTTCCAAAGAGCACCCGAGTGGCTGGAGCGTTTACAGCAGTCAAGTGCAAAGAACAGACCATTCGGGTGGTCGCTTCTGCCCCTGCCCTCCCCACCCCGTTATCTACAGAGGAGAAGCAGCACAGGGAACCTGCAAATGGGGGGGGGGGGAGGGGGGGGGGTCCCCTGGAGCAAGCCCCAAGGACTGCTGTATCCCCTCTGAATGTGGCATCAGGGTTGCGGGAGCGACAGCAGCCAGCCAACAGATGCTGGCGAGAGATTTAAAAAAAAAAAATAACGCCTGGTTCCGGTGACAGCCTGAAGGCAGGCCACAAGAGACCCAAAGCTGCTCTGTGCCAGAGGGGCAGCTCTGTCCAGCAGGAAACGCCGCGTCCCAGCGCACCAGATGCCAGCGGCCCACCTGCAAGCCAGCGATACCCTGGCGACCCTGGGGCTCGGTTGGGGTGGGCGCACCTTTCCTCACCTCTGAGCCATCAGAACTCTGCTCTCCCAATCCTACACGCACGCAAGGCTTCTTGTGCGGGGCTCGTCTCTTATCGAAGAGACGCTGCACGGTGTTACTTACCGCCCCGCCCTCCGGCGTGCAAAGGAATCAGCCGTGAAGCAGGGATAGCAAAGAGGCCTGTCGGGATATTAGTAGTCCTCAGCAGACGACCGTAGAGCCCTCGAGGTTCCATCTTTGCTCCCTACAGGAGCGTGGCTCCGCACTCCTTGCCGCTCCCGCCGGCAAGCGACACAATTGCCCTTTGCTGCCTGCAACAGGCAGTACCTGCACGGCCCCAGTAATGCCGCTTACAGAGCGAGAGGCGCTCGCTATAAAGCGGCAATGAAGAACAAGGACGGCCCGTCAAGATGGCAGGACGAACATAGAGAGCCTCCAGCATTAGCCAGGCAGGGCTTGCAACTCACCTCGTGTCGTGGTTTAACGCCAGCCAGCAAGAAAGCCCCACGCGACCGCTCGCTCGCTCCCCCGCCCCCAGTGGGACGGGGAGACAATCGGAAGGGCGAAAGTGAGAAAACTCGTGGCTTGAAACGAAAACAGTCTAATCATTTAAAAGAAACAACAACAACAACAACAACAACAACAACAACTTGTAAGGAAAAGAAGAAAAAAAAATGACAGAGAATGGGGTGCAGGCAGCATGCCAGGGGTCTGGAGCCTGACGGATGATGGGGAGCGGGGGGTGGAATGTGGAGGAGGGAAAGGAAGCGGGGGGGACGACGGGGGGGATGGGACAGGAGATAGAAGAGCAGGGGATGCGGGGGGAAACAACTCGCGTGGGTTAAAAACTCGAATGGGTGAAGGGGGCGGGCTGGAGCAGCAGGGGGCATATATGGGGGAGAAACACACGCCGGGGAGAGGGTAGGTGAGGGTACAGAGGTGCATGGGGGGACACGGGGGGGAGATGACCTACCCCAGGGAGCCCACCCAGGATGATCCACAGCAGGTAACTCACCTGGGATAACCCGCAACAGAGCATCCACACCAGATCATCCACACTGGGAGGACCCCCAGCAACGCCCCTCAAACTGCTTGTGCTTCACCCCCAGTCTTCCCCAAACTGGGGAGTTTTTTGCTTTTTCAAAATACTCAGTTTGGGGTGTGTTTCAGTGCTTTTCCACAACATAAAAAGGGGTGATCTTTCGGTTGTGGGTTTGTGCATGAAAATGGGGTGGGTTTTTTGCTTTGCAGCTGCACCAATCCAGGCGGATTTGGCTTTCCCAGGAGTCCCAAAGTCGTTTGTTTTTTCCCCGTTGCAGACCCAGAATCAGGGGGTTTGGGGTTGTCCTGGTTTCAGCTGGAATAAAGTTCATTTTCTTCCGAGTAGCTGGTACAGGGCCATTTTGGATTTAGGGTGAGAATAACGTTGACAACACCCCGATGCTGTAGTTGTTGCTAAGCAGTGTTTATACTAAGTCAGGGACCTTCCATCTCCTCATACCGCCCTGCCAGCAGAGGCTGGGGGCGCACAAGAAGAGTCGCTGAGCTAAAGCAGGATTCCAGGTAAACAGGTCAGCTCGAAATACACCACCTCCTTTAAAAGTTAAGAGCGATTTGAACACTTAAAATCAGCATTTAGGCTAATCGATACCATTTTGAACACCTTCTTAGCATACAAGTAAACACTCTTGCCGGTGTTGGAAAACGTCTCCTCCCTTCCTTACAGCACCGCTGCAGGGAGATAACCCTGGGAGGCTGCGGGACGAGGTCGTACGCAATCAGAATCTACGCTTACGGATCCACCACAACAGCTACAGCCCTTGCGCTGCTGCTGCTGCTGCTTTGCATCTTGCTCGTTTGGTGAATAAAGCTGAAAGTGAAGTGGAAAACTCCAAAGAGCAAAAGGAAAAATAAAGAATAAATCTCAATCATTCACTTTACACTAAAAAGGCGTGCCCATGTTTATATACGTCCAATAAAAATACTTATACTGTAAAAGTATTTCATTTTCCTTTCCCATTACCTTAACTTGCACAGCTCTGAATACATACCATTAAATTATCTCTCTCCAAAGTACACAGTTATAATGGGACTAGGGGTTTTTGTGCGTGTTACAGAACGCGGAGGGACACCTGGCCAGCTGAGCTGCCCAAGAGAGGTGCTACTGAACTGCCAGGGAAACGCACCATTGAAAGCCAGACAGAAAGAAAGTACTTCAGAGCACTCCGTCAAAACATCAGGAAAAAAACCCCATAACATTCAGTTGCCTCTCTTTTTAAACGTTTAGAAAAATACCTAACTGCTTACATACACATAACAAATCAAATACTACAGCTATTTGGCAGTTAGTTTAAACAATGCAAGTCAATTTGTAAAATCCCCAGGGCTGCAATACCTCAGACTACCAAAAAGGACTGGCGGGTTTCCTAATGCTTTTGGCAGTACTGAAGCAGGCAGAGCAACACGTTTTCATGTTATCTCGACTGTTACAACTGAGAAACCAAAGACCAGTGATGCCACCAACTTTAGGAAGATGGGCTGTGCTTGGGTCTTTGGAAGGAAATTGACTTTTTTTTTTTTTTTTTCTTTTTTTAAAAGAGAGTGAAAAGTCTCGTTACTGATGACTTCTACTGTCAAGTCGATCACCTCTGAAGATCCACTCTGATGGGAAGTTCCTAAAACAAAATCTCTTTGAGAGAGAAAGACTTCCATTTTGGAAAATCTCTTTCCAACTGAAGTCAAAATTACACACTGTAGGTTCAAGGAAAAAATACATTACTGAAGCAGTAACTCATCAAAAACACCTCAGGACTCACTGTCACTAGTTACAAGGCTGCTAATGCTTCCTGGGAAAGCCTGGAAAACACACAGATGCGACGCCCGTTTTGTCCTGTTTTGTCCACGTCTCTTCTTTGACCTTGATTGCTTTTAGTACAGATGCTAATTATCTCCGTAACGTTTTTGAGTACTACTAGAAGATATTTAAAAAAAAATCATTGACTGTAAAAGCATAAAGCTTTTATCATGAAAACAAAGGCTGTTTCTTCTGAACAGCTGAACTCTTACGAACAGTTCCTTCCCTCTTTTAGGACAAAATTATTTTCACAGTATCATTTACTAGCAAGCACACAGCAACAGAAGATTATGCTTTCAGGAAGAGAAAATAAACTGCGGGAAGTAAACTTTGTATAGGTGTAACATGCTCCGGAACAGAACTTATTTTTAGTATTTCTGTTAAAATATTTCATGTAAAAAAAAGTAGAAGGAGAGTTGGCACACTCTCAACGTTAAAGTCCGTACCGCAAGTACCTTTGGAAAAATGCAGACACACATCGTAGGCGTACCTTGTACTTGCAGGCCACTACGGAATCTTTCCATCCGTCTCGTACCGTCACGGCAGAAGAAAGGGCAACCACGGCGAAACGGTGCCAGCTGACATCCAGCTGAGAGAAGAAAAAAAAACATTAGCACAAAGCTGGGTAGGAACCCAAAGCTGCCCTTTTTTTTTGTGAAGGTTTGTGAAGACAGTACGACTGAGCGGAGGAAAAAGTATTTTTGCGTCATCTACGGTACAGTTGTTGACACAGGCCACTAGAGCTTTTGCATTTTTCAGACAACCGCGCCCTTTTTTTTTTCCTTTCTTTTTTTGACTCATCGGCAACTTTACTTTCACTAGAACTCACTTTCCTAGATACACGCAGGTGACAGACATAGAGACCTACCTACATTTTCTCAAGCCTTAGTATAGCCGAGGCTTCATCACCCTATACGTCCCAAGTTGAGTATTTTTGCTAAAGAGCACAGCAACGCATCTGTCCTTGTGAACTGCCTCGTTGCAAAAAAGGAATCATTTTTTCCAGGCCGTTGCTCCGAACGGGCAAGATCTTTTAAAACCGCAGTTGTGCCACCAAACCCGCTCAGGGTCCCTCCTAGCTTTTGACCGCCCTGAGATTTAACAGGCACACGCTCCATTCCATCTTCCAACAGCAAAAATACGCTAACGCTCTCGGACCCAGAGCGCAACCCTACGGATGTCCACGCACACAGCCTGCCGTTTTGATGAGGAGCCACCCAGCATCCCTGCGAGCACAGCTGCACGCGCCAGATCGGTTTCCCCTACGCCGCGAGTTACCGGTTTCGGTGAACGTAGTTTCTGACGCTTTAAACTGAAAACCGTATCTCGACACTTCGCCACAGCAGAAACGACCCATCGCCAGAACGCGACAAAAACGCAGTAACACCAATTGCAAACCCACAGCAGCAACAGCTCCAGAAATATTTAGACCAGGAACAAGGGAGAAAAACAAAACAGCTTCATCTCACGCACAGGGGAGCGGCAGGCAGAGAAAAGGGTCGGCATTCTGAGCCCTTACAGAAAACGGGCATTCTCCTTCCGTTCCTCAGCCCGTCCGTGAAGGTCTAAATACCGCAACACTACTACGGCAACGTCGAGAGTAGGGAACAGCAGCCCTGCCACCGGACTTGCCGCTGACCCATGCTATTTACGTAGCAGGACGCGTAAGCAGAGGGACGCGTTTTGCCACACGCAGCCCTGAACTTCCTGAAAATTTACGTTTACCAAAAAAGCCATTTGGAACATATTGCCAAACAACATTCGGCAAGAAAGCTTTGATGCGTTTGACACACGCAAGTTTTTGGTCACTTGCTATTTGCTTCCTGTTGCTGCTGCTGTTCTTCCTTCAGAAATTCTACTCGTCGCCCAGTTATTCACTACTGGTTCAAGCATTTGCCTTCCTGGTATTACCAGCACATTCACAGAGGCAAGTAACTTAATTGCTCTTCTACAGTTATCCAAACGACAATTACAGCCATGAAAGAGAAGGAGAGGTCAGGCAGCAGAAGAGCTCTGCAGGCTGGCACCAGTCAATATTGCACTCTCTAAAACCAAACAACAACAAAACAAAACCGTGACCCTGTATCCTTCTTTTTTTTTTTTTTTTTCCTTCTTCTTTCAGAGCTCATCCCTGCCTCAGCATTTTGTCTTGTCAGAGCACGAAGCGCAGGTGATCCGTACCCTGACGACTTCTGCGTGTGATGAATGCCTGTTCAGAAATAGTCCAGATCTGCAAGACTGGTGTCATTTCTATGGTTTTAATCATCATAACTCACATTTTATTTACTCACGCATTTGTGAGGAAACTAATTAACTTTTAGACACTGCCTCTCCTTTTTTTGGGGGGGTGGGGGGGGGTGGAAATGTGTTAGAGACTGAAAAACATTACAATTCAGAGCTCCCAACCACGAGGGAGCGGTGGAGAAATCAATGAAAGCAAAGACCAACAGCAGCAACGTCAACTGGAAGTTGGCTTTCATTCCGATCACGTACTTAAGCGACTCTCCTTGCAAGTCTATGCCTCGGTCCTAGGAATGACTAGTCCCTTTTTGGAAGGACAAACTTTTTCACTTAAAAGTCCTAGACTGAAGACTCCGCTGAACGGAATGGGGATTGTCCCACGGGACAACATGCCGTCAACACTCTTAATGGGGAAGGAAAAAAAAAAAACCCCAAATAAAAATCAAGTTTAAGTACCAGTTCCCATCACGTTTCACTCATTACATTTCTACTGGCATCTAGGTGCTCAAAAATGAACTACAGGGACACCACATATTCCTAAAAATTCAGTTATACATAAAAAAGTAAAAGGCTATTTCCAACTTGCCCATAAAAATCAGTATGAACAGAGAGAAGAGAAACACTCGACCCTGAAGAAGCTAACAGGCAGCTCTGAATTTACCAGACAGGAAATTTCATTCTTTCCCCTGAAACAAAAACACATCAAGGGACCAGTTCAGGAACAGGGCGCGATCTGTTAACAGCAATTTTTCCATCGTCTTTTCTGCACTAGCAGCAAATTTGCCTTCCCTGTGGGTTTAACGTGGAGCACCTGCAGTGCCCTCGAACTCGCAAGTGTTTCTCTCCGCCCCCCCAGCCCGATACGTGCGATTACCTGAGCAGCAAGCGGAATTAACCACGCAGGATTTTCTTCGTGCGACGCGGAAGGTGACACTGGGAGAAGAGGAGACAAAGAAATGAACCTGCTTGTCACACCCAGCCAACGGTGAAAAGGCAGGGGAGGATTCTGCCGGAAGGGCTCTGCACCCCAGGAGCTCCCGCCGGCCGGTTTCTCTCCCCTTTGCCCGGTACCGAGGGGATGACGACACCTCGCGCGCGTCCCCTCGCGGGGGGGGCTGCCCCAGGTGAGCCGGGGGACCCCCACCTCGCTTCTGCCCGCGGGAACGGACCGGGAGAGACACTCCACGCAGAGAGAGGAGCGTGGCGTGGATTGCATGCCCGAGGGAAGAGGCCGGGCTCCCCGCTGGCAGAAGGACAACTCGCCTCCCTGCTGCTCGGAGCTGCTTGCTGCGGACAGCCCTGCCTGCGCCCGGCCGCTCTTCGGCCGTGCTGGGAGCGCGGTCCGGCCGACAGACGCCCCAGCGAAAAGACGCTCCAGCTAATCGCGCCTCCTGCTCGTTACAGCTGCAGGTACTTTTGCCTCTGGCTAATGCACGCTCCAGACAGCGGACACCCCGCCTCGTTCCAGCTCCCGCTTGCTACAGTTCTGGCTCCTTGAAGCCCCAGCTCCGCACTGAAGCTCCGGCTGATTTCAGCTGCTTCTCCTTACAAGCTCCAGCTATGTGCAACGGTCTGGGCTTTCCATAAGGTTATCTATCAACTGCTGTCAACACTGGAGCGTTAGGATTAAACATCAGAGTTACACGCCAAGTAAATATCCATTAGTTTGGGCGATTAATTACTTGACGACTATTCTGAGCGGCGCAGAAAGAAGAGCTGGACTCAAAGAGGGCACGTGGGGTCTGAAAAGCACCTTTCCCCCCCGCAGACCATCACAGATGTTGAGTTCGGCCTGCTGCGTGCCGGCCTCCCGCACTTCGGCGTCCGACACAACCAGACCCCCATCTCCGGGGAGGGACCACGCACCCTGCCTGCCCCCCGCTTCCCCCCGCAGCCCCCAACACCCTCCCACCCGCCTGCAAAACCAGCCAAGCCGGCTCCCGCTTTTGGCCCCCACACCAGCTGACTCGGGGCCCATTTGGGAGCCAAAAAACCCGGCCGCTGAGCCTGTTCTCAAGGCCCAAACACGCAGGGCCGGACCTCTGTTTCTGGGCCCAAAGCCGCGCAGCTCGGTCTGTTTCCGAGCCCCCAAATCAGCCACGCGAGCCTGTTGTCAAGCCCCAGGAACAGAAAACTTGTTCTCCATTTCTGACCCTGCAGTGCCCACGGGCGACGCCGAGCGTAGCCACCCCACAGCCCTGCACCCCCGGGGCCCCACACGTAGTTTCGGGGAGTGCTCGGGACCTGCGGAGGGCCCGGCCCCACGCCTCTGCGGGGCAGCCCCAGCACAGGCAGGGCGTCGCTTCACGATTGCCGTTTCAGGCTTTATTTCCCCGCCACCAGCGGCACGGCCAGGCCCCCACCCCAAACCCCCCAGCCGAAGCACCCCCGCGGGTAGCCGGGCCAAGCCACCCGGAAAACAAGAAAACCAAAGAGGGAACAAGACAGAGACCGTGGGGAAGGGCAAGGAGAAGGACACAGAAACAGAGAGAGCGCGGGAGGGATAGGGAGCAGGACAGAGAGATGGAGCAAGAAAGGAAAAAAGGACGGGAGGCAGAACCAAGGGAAAGAGAGACAAGGATGGGGAGCAGGACAAAGGGACGGAAGAGGAAAAAAAAAATAGCAACGGGCTGCAGGACAGAGATGAAGGGATTCAATAGACACAGGGAGCATGACAGAAGGACAGAGAGGAGACAGACAAAAGGGACAAAGAGCAGGCCAGCATCGGAGGGGAAAAAACCAGCTGCGATGGGCAGTGGGAGAGAGATACGGAAAAAGAAAAAAATACTGAGGAACAGAAAAAAGAAAGAAGCGACAGCTAGCTGGACAGGGGGACACAGTTAGAAAGGGCGGGAGAGGGAACGGGGCAGAGAAAGACAGACAGAAAAGGTAGCGAAAGAAAGCAAGGCAGAGGGACAGCAAACAGGGCGGGGGGGGGGAAGGGACAGGGGTCTGGACAGAGGTGGAGAAATAAGCAGCAGGGACAGAGAAAAAGAGACAGAAAGAGGGACAGGGAACATGGCAGAGAAGGAAAAATCAGGACAGCGGCAGGACGGAGATCAAAAACTGGGACGGTCCTCAGGACAGAGAGGAATACGAATACGAGCAGGGAGCGGGACAAAGGGATACAGCGAGAAACGACGGGACAGGAAGCAAGACAGCGCGACAGACAAGAACAATGACAACGAGAGAGAGAGAGCGTGCGCGTGAGAAGCACAGGGGGTTGGGAAATTTAGAAAGAGAGGTATCAGGAGCCCTGCAGAGAGAGGGAGGGTGAATAAAAAAAGGGGCAGGAAGCAGCACAAAGGGTCACAGAGAGTAAGAGATGAACAGGAAGGAGGACGGGGACAGTGAGATCCAGAATGACAAAAATAAACAGCAACGGCGAGCAAGACAAAGGGATAGAGACAGAAACAGAAAGTAGGAAGAAGAGAGATAGGAAGGCAGGGACACAGAGCGACACGTACAGGTACGGAGAGGAAAAGAACACTAGGGGAACAGGCCAGAGAAATTGGGAGGCGGGGAAAGAGGCGGATGCAGATCAGGACAAGGAGATGGAAAAGGAAAAAACAGCGACTGGCTGCAGGACAAAGACGGGGCGGGGAGAGGGAGAGGGAGCAGGACAAGAACGCAGAGAGAAAAAGAAAGGGGGGCAGTCGAAGGAAAGGGGGGGGGGAAGAGGGAGCAGGACAAGAGAATAGACAGAAGAGGAGAGGTACAGGGAAGCAAAATAAAAATAATAAAAAACAAACAAACAAACAAAAAAGTCACAGCAGCAAGAGAAAGCGAGGGGGTCAGGAGAGGGGGAGGGAGGGAGGGACCGGGAGGCACAAGAGGAGCGACAGGGCCCCGGAGGCCCAGGACTCACCACAGCTCTCGCTCTTGGAGCTGCCAGGAGACCTTGCCAGTGCAGACGCTTCTTTCTCCTTCTCTCCTCCCTTCCTCTTCCGTAACTCCAGTCGCTTGGCTCTCCTCCACATAACGGAACACGCGAGCGTCTCGCGGCTCTTACGAGATGAGGCCTCCTAGACACGTAGCCTCGCTCGCTCGCTCACTACGTGGCCGTACCGCGCTGCTGGTCATGCATACAGACCCTGGCAGCCTGACCTGCTGCGGACTACGAGGAGGGATCCTCCCACACCCAGAGAGGCAGGCTCTCTCTTGCCTGCAGCGGGAGGCAGCTGCCAGCCAGATGGCCTTCCGTTTCTTCTTCTTTACTTTTCTGTGGCCTCTCCAGCTTCAGCAGCTCCCGTCCACAGCCAGCAAGCGCTCCGCCTGTCCCTCTGTGCTCCCGCGCCACGAGGAGAGGGAGGCCAGGCAGAGACAGCCCACGCGAGCCTGAGGCTGCTGCAGTCAACGGCATCCCCGGGGACGAACAGACAACCGCACTCACAGCGTGGCCTCTGGGAGAGGGAAAGAGGCAGCAGTGACCGTTATTACTGTAGCTCGACCCTGGCCAGAGCCCCTCCTTCCGCAGGGGCTTCCGCAGACGCCGCTCGTTCCCCGCGCCGCTGCTAACGGCACCCACGTTCAGGGAGACTCGAGAACATGGGAGGGCCAGCTTGCTGCCCTCACGACAGGGCTCGGGGGCTGCCTGCGGCTACAGCACAGGCTTCAGGGGAGGGGCTGGAGCTGGGGGCAGCCGCACGGGCCGAGCGGGGCCGGGGGAAGGCGCCGGGGGAGCTCCGGCGACTCGGGGAGGCGCCCGCTGGCCGCGCCTGGGGGGTGCCCGCCTCCGTCCCCTCTTCCCTTCTATCGGCTCTCGGGGAACTGCCTGGCGCTGCCCTGGCCCGGCTCGCCTCCGGCGGACCGGGAGCCTGCCGCGGCGGCCGCTTCGCAGCTTCCCGTCCCGCCAGCGCCCGGCGGCCAGCGGGCAGGAGGCACCCCCCCGCCCCCGCCCCCGCCCCTGCCCCTGCCCCCGCCGGAGGGGATCGCTCGCCTCACCCGCGGTCCCGGCGCTCGCCCGCTGCCGCCCAGACCCGCGCCCTGCGCGCCACCACGCTGCACCCGGACACCGCGCATGCGCCGGAGGGGCCGGAGCCGACGAGCGAACGCCGGGCTGCCCCACGCGCAGGACGGCGCATGCGCCCGGGTCGCGCGTCCGCACGGCTGGTCGGGGAGCGGGTGCAGCGGGAAGCCCGCGGAAAACCACACGAAACCGGCAACGCTCCTGCGTCTGACCTGGTCGGACTCCGGGGGCCGCGGCGGCAGCAAGGACTACGCCGCGCCCGAGAGCCACGCTGCCGCCCGGCCGCCGAGTCCGCGAAAACTACAGCTCCCGGCATGCCCCGGGAGGCAGCCCGCCCTGCTGCCTGACCCCGAGGGGAAGCCGCTTCCGTTTCCGCCCACCCCCACGCCGGCGCAGCCGCAGTTCCCGCCGAGCCCCCAGCGCCGCTCCGGGCAGCTCCGGCGCGCTTTCGCCGCCCGGCTCCGGCACGGCGCGGCGCGGCACCCCCCCGCCCGGCTCCGGCTCCGGGCAGCGGCCGCCGCCGCCGCTCCGTGCGTCCCACACAGACCCCGCCGTCCTCCTCGGGGCTTTCCCCGGAACCCGCCGGCCGGCTGCGCAGCCCCGCCACGGGGCCCGGTGAGCACCCCCCCCGCGCGCGCACGTGGTCCCAGCCGCCCTGCGCCCCCCCCCCCCTCGCGCGCACTTGCTCCCAGCCCCCCTGTGAGCCCCTCCCCCGTGCGCACTTCCTCCCAGCCCCCCCGCGCGCACTTGCTCCCAGCTGCCCTGTGAGCGCACTCCCCCCCCCGCGCGCACGTGGTCCCAGCCGCCCTGCGCCCCCCCCCCGCGCGCACTTGCTCCCAGCCCCCCTGTGAGCCCCCCCCCCCGCGCGCACTTGCTCCCAGCCCCCCTGTGAGGCCCCCCCCCCGCGCGCACTTGCTCCCAGCCCCCCTGTGAGCCCTCCCCCCCGCGCGCACTTGCTCCCAGCCGCCCTGTGAGCCCACCCCCCCCCCCCCGCGCGCACGTGGTCCCAGCCCCCTGTGAGCCCCCAGGGCTCCCCCCCGGCCTCTGCACCGGCGGCCCCCACCTCCCCCGGGCCACCCCCGCCTCCGACGTTCGCCGTCCGAGGGGCGCCCGGCCCCGCTCACCTTCTCCCGAGGGGCAGCCGCAGCCCGGCCACCGCTCCGCTCCGCTCCTGCCTCGGCTCCCACCGGCCCCGCCCCGGCCCCTCCCCCGGCAGCCCCCCCTTTCCAGGGAGGGGACGGCCCCAGCAGCCTCACTGCCCGCACCTGCGGCTCCTCCAGCCCCGGCCCGCAGCTGGGGGACGGAAACCCGGAACAAAACTTCTCAACACCCATGGGAAGTTAAGCAGCAGGCACTTCCTCGATTGAATGAAAGGTGGCAAGAGTCATCTCATTTGGAAGGGGTGTTAACTGGGGTCAAAATACAGATTTGAATACCCATCTTATTTTAGTTCTAAGACTTGGCGATTGCCAGGTATCATCTTTTCCATTTACCCGGGTCCACCAGCGAGGCCACAAGGGAGATTTCTTCCAGAGAGAGGAGAGAGTTATTAAGGCTGAAGTCCACGATTTGCCTTTCTCCTTCATGAAAAGGTGAGTGGATCATATATCATCACTAGTCACCCAAACAGTTAACCCTGAACTTTTCACCTGTCCTTTAATACAGTCAACTCCAAGCTAAATGTTTTCCGTTATTAAGAGGCGACCAAAGATCATGTAAAATATTATTATACTTTCTACAAACACATCCCCATCTGAGAGCTTTAGCTACTAGAGAAAGTCGTTGGAGTTTGGGGTCAGAGGAGCTGCAAGTATAAACCTTCATTCAGCTCTGTTTAGGATGTGTGATTTTTCTCTGGTTGTCTAAACCAGTCTAAATTTCCATAGACGGTCCCGACTCTGGGTGGCTCTAACAAGGATCCTGGAACTCCAGGAAATTCTAAACATCGTTTTATATTTTAAATATGATCCCAAGTTCCTTCCTGCACTTGTCGCTACGGTTTTGGCAACTGACAGCCCCAAGGGCTGCCTGTACAAGTTTCTCCCGAAGGGCGAGTAAATTAATTCTTTTGTCCATGAGGTGGATGGTTTGGTAATGTTATAATTCACAACGCTCTAATTCCTTCTTTCAAATTTAAAAAAAATAATTGCCTTTTAAATCCATCCCATTTAATTTGCTAAAATGATTCTCATTGTTCTGCATCTTTTCTCAAGTTTTGGTTAAATTCAATGTCAGTATTCTCCACGGAACTAGATTTTCATCTGACTTTGGAATCGGAAGGCAGGCTGTTACTGAGGTTCAATTTTGTGTCTTTACAAAACTTTGAATCAGTTACAAAACTAGATTTTTGGTTTTTTAAACCAAATTACAAAAACGGTTAATATCAAGATTAACACAGCTCAAACAATAATTGTTTCATTTTGTTTATCTCATGTTTGGAACCCCTCAAAAAAAAATACATACACCCTCTAAACACACAAAAAGATTATTGCCCTCGACAATATTCCTAATAGCAACCCCAATAGTATAAACTTTACACAGCTGTTTTCCCAAATAGATAATGTGAAACTTACTTATAGATTTTCAGTTTTAAAGGGCCAGTTTCTTTAGACTTCCAATTTCTTGTTGGTGCTTTCTTTATTCTTGAATAATGAAGCCAAGGTTCTTCTCCCAGACCTTTACCGCTATAAGGGTTGTTAAAATGACTCGATACGGTCCTTTCCACTTCTCAGTGATTTTACATACATTCAATCTCCTGGTCGGAAGGGATGCGCTGCTACGTCCAATTCTAAGGGTCCAGCTGTGGAGACATACTGACAAAGTTCTTGAAAAGAATTGCTTAAAGAAATCATAACACCTTTTAAAAACCTATCTCCAAAGGCACTCAAGATACTCAGAACATAGGACTCTTGATATGGTCTTTCATAAAACATTTCATAATGACTTAAATTTTCTTTCTCTTCTGGCTATACTCTGATTCTTAATAGAGCCATGGGTAATGCTTTAACCCACGTGAGGAGTGAGGTTTCCTGACAAATTTTACTCGACTGTTGCTTAAGGGTATAGTTCATTCTCTCTCTCTCTCTCCCCCCCCCTCCCTCTCTTCCCCCCCCCCCCCCCCCCCCCGCTTGTGGTCTGTATGGGGTGTGATAGTCTCAATCTATAGATAATACTTTGCTCAGCTTGTCTCATAATCTTTGCTATAAAATGAGGGCCATTGTCAGATGACATTCTTACAGGCACCCCACATTTTGGTATTATCTCTTTGAGCAAGACTTTGACTACTTCCCTTGCTTTCTCGGTGCGACAAGGGAAAGCCTCGGGCCACCCAGTAAAGATATCAACTAAAACTAGGATAGATCCTTCTTTTCAAGGCAATTCTATAAAGTCAATTTGCTAATATTCTCCTAAAAAATTTCCTTATTTCATAATCCCAAAGATGATCTTATTACTGATTCGGGGACATTTTTATATATAAATTTCACATCCGCTTCTAATTGTTTAAACAATCTTTGTCGTATTTCACTTTCTGTTCCCCGATATACTTTGTGATGTTCAGCTCGGGCAATTTCTCTTATTATTGTGGGTGGGACTATTATTTGACCTGTCGGTGTTACAGCCTATCCTGTTTCATTTTGTTAGCCTGCAATCTAATAATTAATTCTTCATCTTTTTCGTTATAATTTGGAGTTTCTTTAGGCAATTTTATACTTTTCTCTGGAACTAGTGCTAGGATGCCTTTTTCCGCAGCCTCTTTAGCAGCTTTATCGGCCAGTCGGTTACCTGCGTTCGGACCGGTCTTACCTAACTGATGTGCTTTACAGTGCATTATCGTGACTGCTGTTGGTTTTTGAATGGTTTCTAACAATTTCAGTACTTGTTCTGCGTGCTGAATGGTGGTTCCTTGCGCGGGTAACGGTCCTCTTTCTCTCCGTATCGCTCCATGCGCACGTACTACTCCAAAAGCATACTTTGAGTCTGTCCAAAAGTGTTGACTCGCTTTCCTTGACTTAGTTCCAGAGCTCGAATGAGAGCTATCAATTCAGCCTTTTGGGCAGATATCGTCGAAGGCAAAGTTGGCAACACAATTACCTCCTCAGTAGTTATTGTCTATCTTGATAAACGTTTTCCTTCACAGATGGAACCGCTTCCGTCGGCATACAGTTCCCAATCTGTTTCTTCTAGCGGCACATCTCAGAGATCCAGTCAGCTGGAGTAAACTCTTTCGATTGTCTGCAAGCAGTCACGTTCCAGTTCTCCTCCTTTAACTTGATCGGTTGTTGAAAACGCAACAGGGTTAACGGTGGTAGTAGTGTTTAGGTAAACATCATCTTGTTCCAGCCACACCACTTGGTATTTCAGCATCCTGCTAGGGGATACCCAATGCCCCCCTCTCTGTTTTAGCACAACAGTTATCATATGGGAAACGTACAGTAATCCTTTGTCCTCTAATCCTTTGTCCTCAGGTGAACTTACGAGCTTCCTGGATCAGTAGCACAGTTGCAGCGACGGCTCTCGGACGACCAGAGCATCCCAGACTCACATTACCTAATCGCTTCGAGAAGCAGGCCACAGCTCGCCCACTTGGCCCTACGTATTGGGCCAGGATACCCAGAGCTATACCTCTTCTTTCACGAGCAAAAAGTTCAAGTGTCTTCTTTGTGAGATCTGGCAGGCCTAGGGCTGGCACCCCTCTTACAGCCTGTTTCAGTTCTTGGAAAGTAGCTTTCTCGGCATCGGTCCAATCCATCGTTTGAGGTTTTGAGCTGCTCCTATAAAGGTCGGGCCAGCAAGCCACAACTTATAATCTACAGGTGACACCACTCGACCATTCCCGGCAACGCTCGTCATTAATTTTTTTCGTCTTAGGTTCGGGGAGACGACAAATTGCCTCTTTTCTCTCAGTTCCCAATTGTCTCTGTCCTTTTAGGATTTTAAAACTCATTTAAATAAGTTTCTTCTTTCTGGGTTATTTGGGTTTTTTTCTTTTGACGCTGGATATCCACCGATTCCCCAAAAGTTCAAAAAGTTAATAGTTAGCTTTGTGCATTGTTCTTCCGTCTCAGCTACAATTAACAGATCATCCATATATTTCAGCAAGATTTCTTGATTATTTTCTTTCTTCCAAATCTCTAATTCTCGTGCCAATTGATTTCCAAAAATGGTAAGACTATTCTTAAAGCCTTGAGGCAAGACTGTCCGCGTATATTGTGTTTTTCTCCCAGTCTCAGGATTTTCCCATTCCAAAGCAAAAACCCCTTGACTACTGGGATCCAAGGGAATACGGAAAAAGGCATCTTTTCGGTCTAACACTGTGAACCATTCTTGTTTCTCCGTTAGGGTTGCTAACAAAGTATAAGGATTTGCTACTACCGGATGAATATCTTGTACTATTTGATTTATTGCTCTGAGGAGGTCTTGAACTAATCTACCATCTTTTTCATTAGCCTTTTAACAGGCAAGATCGGGGTGTTATATCTGGATTCGCATTCTATTAACAATTTGTATCTTAAAAATGTTTGTATTACCATTGCTAACCCTTTCCGACTTTCCGGTCTTAGGGGGTATTGTTTAATTCTTACCGGATTCCATCCTGGCTTTAAATCAACTCTCACAGGTTCTGCTTTTTGGATTTACCAGGAACTTCCCAGTCCAGACGATTGGAATTACAGCATTAGACTTTGACTGGTATAATCTTCTGCTTTCGGTAACCATCCTGTTAACAACAAAGCCACTGCTTCGATACGTTTAGTTTCTGGAATTGAAGTTTTAATCTCTCCATTTTTTAATTTAACTTCTGCCTCTAAGTTCTCAAATAGATCTCTCCTTAACAGGGTTTTAGGAGAATCTGGCACATACAAAAACTGCTGAGTGACCCATTGCTTTCCTAATTTCATTGTTAAAGATTTAAAGAAGGGTCTAGTTTCTCGTTCACTTGTTGCACCGACACCACCAATTTCTTCAAAACTTAACTCTCCCTCTAAGGTATTTAAAACTGAAAAGGTGACTCTAGTGTCAATTCAAATTCCATTTTCTGTTCTCCCGGTTTAGCTGTAACCAGAGGTTCTGCTGGGAGACTCCCCGTCAGATACGTTCACTTAAAAAGAACAAATCTACCTATGGCACTTTATTCCATTTACTCTCTCTCTCCTACAAAACAACAGTAATTGCAATATAGTATTGTAACTCAAAGTTCTGTTTGTTTACCATTTTTCCTGCAATTCACCCCAATGTGCCAATAAACGTCCCAACGGTGATGGTTTTGGTAACTTTTCATCAGCGGTTCCATTTCCTGCACTCTTATTCTTAAACAATTTTGCTGATGCCTTTATACTTCTATACATTCAAATACCAAATACCAAACAAATGCAAATGACAGTTGTCCCAAATAATACACAAAGTCCAACCCAGCAATAGCTTTCGCTTGTGACTTACGGGCAGACGCCTAGGCTTCCACTGCAGACGGGTACCCTCCAAGCCCCAACCCTGCGAAGCTTTCGCCGCGCCTCACGGGCAGGCTTTCCAAACAAATTCCAAAGCAGCGGCGCCTTACCTTTTTTTCCAGGGAACGCTGCGAGGAGCTTTGCGAGTCGAGGGTGACGGTTCTCCACGAGAATACCTCGGTGCCGGCCGGAGTTCGATCGACACTCGATCTCGTCCAGTCTCACTCGCAAGGTCCCATCTGGGTCGCCAAAACCGTTCCCGAAATCCGGAATAAAACTCCTTAACACCAACCTGAAGTTAAGCAGCGGGCACTTTGTTTATCGCAGCGCTGGGGACACGGGGGATCGCTCCTCCAAAGGCGTGTCCCGCTTAGTATCAAAATCCATCAGTTTTTACAGACTTTTCCTGTCAGGTCATTGTTACCTAAGCTCCTTCCGTAAAAATGCATACTATGCTCGTTCTTAAATTTAACCTTTATAATGATCGGTCCTTTGATTATATAACCTTATCAATATTCTTATTTAAAAACAATCATTGGTCAGTTACACTTAGCTCTGCTGACTGGCATCTTCGATCCTCAAATGGAGATGGGAAGGGTAAGGGGGTTTCCAAGCAGCAAACTGGCGTCCCCGACGGTTTCCTTAGTTTCCTGAAACAGAAGGTAGGAGAACCAGTAACTTCCTGGTGAGGTTTCTAGGGTTAGCTCTTTCAAACTTTAACAATATTAAGGTTCCTAGAGTCACGCGTAACACAGCTCCTCCTAAAGTTTCTATGGCTACGTTTCAAACTTAACGATCCTATACGTTATGCTTCACAATTTTACTTCTTAATCAAACCTAACTCTTCTATGTGATTAAATTTTGATTTCTTTACCGGAATATTTGCAACAGCTGGAGCCCAGCAGGAACAGGGGGGACACGGCCCGACCCCCCCAGCGCCTCACCTCCTCCTCCCCTGGGCTCCCTCACGGCCCCTCCACTCGTGCAAAGGGAGCGCAAACGCAGCCCGGAGGGCAAAGGGGACGGGCGGCCAGCGTTTATTCAGTCAGTCGCGTGCCTATCGAGTCCTGCCAGCGAGTCTGCTCTGGGGCTCGGGGCGCCCCCCGGCGCTCCCTCTGCCCCTCGGACACCTCTGATAGCCTATTTCCATACATTCTGTATGGCACGTCTAAATATTGGGATGGTTTTAATATTTTGTACCAGCTGTGGAAACTGGTTTGCTGCTAGGTGACTGCAAAAGTGAGATTTGGTAAATAATTATTAGAAATCTTACACTAACACTACGATTGAAACAATAGACAAAAGTATAGCCAAGCAATCGACTAGCAGAGGTAGGTACTCCTAAGTTTTGCAGTTCTTTGCTCTTATGACTAGATGTTCCTGTACGCTGGATGAGAACAATGCTGAAACTGACCACGTGTGATTGAACCTGCGTTAAGCTTCAAGATCAAAGAACAAGGACAAGAATAAAGACTTCGAGGACAGCCAGCAAGAACTTCAGATGGGTCGGTGGTTGCAAAAGCAGCCCTTCGTCTCAAATGGATCCTTCATTGCACGTGATCGGACGTAGGCAGTACTATGATAATCGGTTGCCGTCGTTTTTATGTATATGTATACTAATCTGATTAACATGCAATTAGTTATTCTGTATAACCTGTTTGTGCTAAAGCTGTGGCATGCACGCTAGGTGGAACTATCCCCCGTGCAGCCAGCGCTGCAATGAAGAATGCCTGCTTTCTAAAACTCCAAAACGAGTCTTAGGGAGTTTCTTCGACTGGCTTTTCAGTATCAGGGGTACAAGGGAGGAAAGGAAAAAAAAAAAAAAAAAAAAAGGCAGCGGTGTGGGAAAGAGAGGGGACCAGGGGAAGGGGCAGGGAGGGACCAGAACGCGGAAGAGGGGAGACAGGGCCCCGAGGGCCCGGGGCTCACCACAGCTCTTGGCACTGCCAGGAGAATTTGCCAGTTGAGACGCTTCTTTCTGCTCCTCTCCCGCTCCCCTCCTCTTCTGTAACTCCGGCGGCGCGGCCGTCCTCCCCCTAGGAGAACACGCGTCTCATAGGTCTTGCGAGACGAGGCCTCCTAGGCACGGAGCCTCGCTCGCTCGCACACTACGTGGCCGTACCGCACCGTCGGTGCCGCATCCGGACCCTGCGGTGCACCTCGGCGGTCTGACCTGCTGCGGACTACGAAGAGGGATCCTTCCACACGCGGAGAGGCAGGCTCTCTCTTGCCTGCAGCGGGAGGCAGCTGCCGGCCGGCCAGCCTTCCATTTCTTCTTCTCTACCTTTCTCTGGCCTCTCCAGCTTCAGCCGCAGCAGCTCCTGCCCGCAGCCGGTAAGCGCCCCGCCTGTCCCTTTGTGCTCCCGCGCCGCGAGGAGAGGGAGGCCGGGCAGAGACAGCCCGTGCGAGCTTTCCTTGCCGGCGGCGTTTCCTTACCGGGAGGAAGCAACGAGCGCGGCGGCACCTCCCGCCGGTGCCGCATTACCGTTACCGTCGGACGGCACGTGCAGGACCGCGGCAGCCCCGCGCACTCGCAGCCTCCGAGCTGCAGTACCGAACATTGGTCGCCGGGTGGCAGCGGCGAGCGCTTGGCACAACGCGCCAGCGCGCATGCGCGGCACCCCAGCTGCAGTACCGAAGTCTGTTCAACAGGTGGCGGAAGAGAGCGCTGGCGAAACGCGCCGCCACCGCGCGTGCGCGGCTCCGCGCTGCTGTACCGCGTTTCGGTTGCTAGGCAACAGCAGGAGGGCGGCAAAAGGCGCCACCGCGCATGCGCGGCTCCCGACCGCCAGGGCCGCGTTTTGGTTGCCAGGCAACAGCAGGAGCGCCGTCAACCGCGCCGCCGCGCATGCGCGGTTGCCGAGGCGCCATGTCGCGTTTTGGTTGCCAGGCAACAGCGGCGAGCGCCGTAAAAACCGCAGCGCGCATGCGCCCTTGCCGAGCTGCCGTAACGCGTTTCGGTTGCTAGGCAACAGGAGCAGGCCGTAAACCGCGCCGCCGCGCATGCGCGATAGCCGAGGCGTCATGTCGCGCCTCGGTTGCCAGGCAACAGGGGCCAGCGCCGTAAAAGTCGAACCACGCATGCGCGCTTGCCGAGCAGCCGTAAAGCGCCTCGGCTGCCCGGCAACAGCTGGACACCCCCCCCCCCCACCGACGCACTCCACCGCGCATGCGCCCCTCCCCAACGCCACTTCCCACCTTCGGTCACCGGGCAGCAGCAGCCGCATCCCCGTAACGATCCTCTTCGGAGCATCAGCTGCACGAGGGACGACTGACAGCTCAGACCAGTAGAGACCAGACACAGGCGGCAACTACTTACTGGGGGCACAGGGATTACGTTGCCCTGCCCTTTCCCCACTCGCAGCCCGGGCAGTCATCTTCATCGTCTCCGTTCCAAAGAGCACCCGAGTGGCTGGAGCGTTTACAGCAGTCAAGTGCAAAGAACAGACCATTCGGGTGGTCGCTTCTGCCCCTGCCCTCCCCACCCCGTTATCTACAGAGGAGAAGCAGCACAGGGAACCTGCAAATGGGGGGGGGGGGAGGGGGGGGGGTCCCCTGGAGCAAGCCCCAAGGACTGCTGTATCCCCTCTGAATGTGGCATCAGGGTTGCGGGAGCGACAGCAGCCAGCCAACAGATGCTGGCGAGAGATTTAAAAAAAAAAAATAACGCCTGGTTCCGGTGACAGCCTGAAGGCAGGCCACAAGAGACCCAAAGCTGCTCTGTGCCAGAGGGGCAGCTCTGTCCAGCAGGAAACGCCGCGTCCCAGCGCACCAGATGCCAGCGGCCCACCTGCAAGCCAGCGATACCCTGGCGACCCTGGGGCTCGGTTGGGGTGGGCGCACCTTTCCTCACCTCTGAGCCATCAGAACTCTGCTCTCCCAATCCTACACGCACGCAAGGCTTCTTGTGCGGGGCTCGTCTCTTATCGAAGAGACGCTGCACGGTGTTACTTACCGCCCCGCCCTCCGGCGTGCAAAGGAATCAGCCGTGAAGCAGGGATAGCAAAGAGGCCTGTCGGGATATTAGTAGTCCTCAGCAGACGACCGTAGAGCCCTCGAGGTTCCATCTTTGCTCCCTACAGGAGCGTGGCTCCGCACTCCTTGCCGCTCCCGCCGGCAAGCGACACAATTGCCCTTTGCTGCCTGCAACAGGCAGTACCTGCACGGCCCCAGTAATGCCGCTTACAGAGCGAGAGGCGCTCGCTATAAAGCGGCAATGAAGAACAAGGACGGCCCGTCAAGATGGCAGGACGAACATAGAGAGCCTCCAGCATTAGCCAGGCAGGGCTTGCAACTCACCTCGTGTCGTGGTTTAACGCCAGCCAGCAAGAAAGCCCCACGCGACCGCTCGCTCGCTCCCCCGCCCCCAGTGGGACGGGGAGACAATCGGAAGGGCGAAAGTGAGAAAACTCGTGGCTTGAAACGAAAACAGTCTAATCATTTAAAAGAAACAACAACAACAACAACAACAACAACAACAACTTGTAAGGAAAAGAAGAAAAAAAAATGACAGAGAATGGGGTGCAGGCAGCATGCCAGGGGTCTGGAGCCTGACGGATGATGGGGAGCGGGGGGTGGAATGTGGAGGAGGGAAAGGAAGCGGGGGGGACGACGGGGGGGATGGGACAGGAGATAGAAGAGCAGGGGATGCGGGGGGAAACAACTCGCGTGGGTTAAAAACTCGAATGGGTGAAGGGGGCGGGCTGGAGCAGCAGGGGGCATATATGGGGGAGAAACACACGCCGGGGAGAGGGTAGGTGAGGGTACAGAGGTGCATGGGGGGACACGGGGGGGAGATGACCTACCCCAGGGAGCCCACCCAGGATGATCCACAGCAGGTAACTCACCTGGGATAACCCGCAACAGAGCATCCACACCAGATCATCCACACTGGGAGGACCCCCAGCAACGCCCCTCAAACTGCTTGTGCTTCACCCCCAGTCTTCCCCAAACTGGGGAGTTTTTTGCTTTTTCAAAATACTCAGTTTGGGGTGTGTTTCAGTGCTTTTCCACAACATAAAAAGGGGTGATCTTTCGGTTGTGGGTTTGTGCATGAAAATGGGGTGGGTTTTTTGCTTTGCAGCTGCACCAATCCAGGCGGATTTGGCTTTCCCAGGAGTCCCAAAGTCGTTTGTTTTTTCCCCGTTGCAGACCCAGAATCAGGGGGTTTGGGGTTGTCCTGGTTTCAGCTGGAATAAAGTTCATTTTCTTCCGAGTAGCTGGTACAGGGCCATTTTGGATTTAGGGTGAGAATAACGTTGACAACACCCCGATGCTGTAGTTGTTGCTAAGCAGTGTTTATACTAAGTCAGGGACCTTCCATCTCCTCATACCGCCCTGCCAGCAGAGGCTGGGGGCGCACAAGAAGAGTCGCTGAGCTAAAGCAGGATTCCAGGTAAACAGGTCAGCTCGAAATACACCACCTCCTTTAAAAGTTAAGAGCGATTTGAACACTTAAAATCAGCATTTAGGCTAATCGATACCATTTTGAACACCTTCTTAGCATACAAGTAAACACTCTTGCCGGTGTTGGAAAACGTCTCCTCCCTTCCTTACAGCACCGCTGCAGGGAGATAACCCTGGGAGGCTGCGGGACGAGGTCGTACGCAATCAGAATCTACGCTTACGGATCCACCACAACAGCTACAGCCCTTGCGCTGCTGCTGCTGCTGCTTTGCATCTTGCTCGTTTGGTGAATAAAGCTGAAAGTGAAGTGGAAAACTCCAAAGAGCAAAAGGAAAAATAAAGAATAAATCTCAATCATTCACTTTACACTAAAAAGGCGTGCCCATGTTTATATACGTCCAATAAAAATACTTATACTGTAAAAGTATTTCATTTTCCTTTCCCATTACCTTAACTTGCACAGCTCTGAATACATACCATTAAATTATCTCTCTCCAAAGTACACAGTTATAATGGGACTAGGGGTTTTTGTGCGTGTTACAGAACGCGGAGGGACACCTGGCCAGCTGAGCTGCCCAAGAGAGGTGCTACTGAACTGCCAGGGAAACGCACCATTGAAAGCCAGACAGAAAGAAAGTACTTCAGAGCACTCCGTCAAAACATCAGGAAAAAAACCCCATAACATTCAGTTGCCTCTCTTTTTAAACGTTTAGAAAAATACCTAACTGCTTACATACACATAACAAATCAAATACTACAGCTATTTGGCAGTTAGTTTAAACAATGCAAGTCAATTTGTAAAATCCCCAGGGCTGCAATACCTCAGACTACCAAAAAGGACTGGCGGGTTTCCTAATGCTTTTGGCAGTACTGAAGCAGGCAGAGCAACACGTTTTCATGTTATCTCGACTGTTACAACTGAGAAACCAAAGACCAGTGATGCCACCAACTTTAGGAAGATGGGCTGTGCTTGGGTCTTTGGAAGGAAATTGACTTTTTTTTTTTTTTTTTCTTTTTTTAAAAGAGAGTGAAAAGTCTCGTTACTGATGACTTCTACTGTCAAGTCGATCACCTCTGAAGATCCACTCTGATGGGAAGTTCCTAAAACAAAATCTCTTTGAGAGAGAAAGACTTCCATTTTGGAAAATCTCTTTCCAACTGAAGTCAAAATTACACACTGTAGGTTCAAGGAAAAAATACATTACTGAAGCAGTAACTCATCAAAAACACCTCAGGACTCACTGTCACTAGTTACAAGGCTGCTAATGCTTCCTGGGAAAGCCTGGAAAACACACAGATGCGACGCCCGTTTTGTCCTGTTTTGTCCACGTCTCTTCTTTGACCTTGATTGCTTTTAGTACAGATGCTAATTATCTCCGTAACGTTTTTGAGTACTACTAGAAGATATTTAAAAAAAAATCATTGACTGTAAAAGCATAAAGCTTTTATCATGAAAACAAAGGCTGTTTCTTCTGAACAGCTGAACTCTTACGAACAGTTCCTTCCCTCTTTTAGGACAAAATTATTTTCACAGTATCATTTACTAGCAAGCACACAGCAACAGAAGATTATGCTTTCAGGAAGAGAAAATAAACTGCGGGAAGTAAACTTTGTATAGGTGTAACATGCTCCGGAACAGAACTTATTTTTAGTATTTCTGTTAAAATATTTCATGTAAAAAAAAGTAGAAGGAGAGTTGGCACACTCTCAACGTTAAAGTCCGTACCGCAAGTACCTTTGGAAAAATGCAGACACACATCGTAGGCGTACCTTGTACTTGCAGGCCACTACGGAATCTTTCCATCCGTCTCGTACCGTCACGGCAGAAGAAAGGGCAACCACGGCGAAACGGTGCCAGCTGACATCCAGCTGAGAGAAGAAAAAAAAACATTAGCACAAAGCTGGGTAGGAACCCAAAGCTGCCCTTTTTTTTTGTGAAGGTTTGTGAAGACAGTACGACTGAGCGGAGGAAAAAGTATTTTTGCGTCATCTACGGTACAGTTGTTGACACAGGCCACTAGAGCTTTTGCATTTTTCAGACAACCGCGCCCTTTTTTTTTTCCTTTCTTTTTTTGACTCATCGGCAACTTTACTTTCACTAGAACTCACTTTCCTAGATACACGCAGGTGACAGACATAGAGACCTACCTACATTTTCTCAAGCCTTAGTATAGCCGAGGCTTCATCACCCTATACGTCCCAAGTTGAGTATTTTTGCTAAAGAGCACAGCAACGCATCTGTCCTTGTGAACTGCCTCGTTGCAAAAAAGGAATCATTTTTTCCAGGCCGTTGCTCCGAACGGGCAAGATCTTTTAAAACCGCAGTTGTGCCACCAAACCCGCTCAGGGTCCCTCCTAGCTTTTGACCGCCCTGAGATTTAACAGGCACACGCTCCATTCCATCTTCCAACAGCAAAAATACGCTAACGCTCTCGGACCCAGAGCGCAACCCTACGGATGTCCACGCACACAGCCTGCCGTTTTGATGAGGAGCCACCCAGCATCCCTGCGAGCACAGCTGCACGCGCCAGATCGGTTTCCCCTACGCCGCGAGTTACCGGTTTCGGTGAACGTAGTTTCTGACGCTTTAAACTGAAAACCGTATCTCGACACTTCGCCACAGCAGAAACGACCCATCGCCAGAACGCGACAAAAACGCAGTAACACCAATTGCAAACCCACAGCAGCAACAGCTCCAGAAATATTTAGACCAGGAACAAGGGAGAAAAACAAAACAGCTTCATCTCACGCACAGGGGAGCGGCAGGCAGAGAAAAGGGTCGGCATTCTGAGCCCTTACAGAAAACGGGCATTCTCCTTCCGTTCCTCAGCCCGTCCGTGAAGGTCTAAATACCGCAACACTACTACGGCAACGTCGAGAGTAGGGAACAGCAGCCCTGCCACCGGACTTGCCGCTGACCCATGCTATTTACGTAGCAGGACGCGTAAGCAGAGGGACGCGTTTTGCCACACGCAGCCCTGAACTTCCTGAAAATTTACGTTTACCAAAAAAGCCATTTGGAACATATTGCCAAACAACATTCGGCAAGAAAGCTTTGATGCGTTTGACACACGCAAGTTTTTGGTCACTTGCTATTTGCTTCCTGTTGCTGCTGCTGTTCTTCCTTCAGAAATTCTACTCGTCGCCCAGTTATTCACTACTGGTTCAAGCATTTGCCTTCCTGGTATTACCAGCACATTCACAGAGGCAAGTAACTTAATTGCTCTTCTACAGTTATCCAAACGACAATTACAGCCATGAAAGAGAAGGAGAGGTCAGGCAGCAGAAGAGCTCTGCAGGCTGGCACCAGTCAATATTGCACTCTCTAAAACCAAACAACAACAAAACAAAACCGTGACCCTGTATCCTTCTTTTTTTTTTTTTTTTCCTTCTTCTTTCAGAGCTCATCCCTGCCTCAGCATTTTGTCTTGTCAGAGCACGAAGCGCAGGTGATCCGTACCCTGACGACTTCTGCGTGTGATGAATGCCTGTTCAGAAATAGTCCAGATCTGCAAGACTGGTGTCATTTCTATGGTTTTAATCATCATAACTCACATTTTATTTACTCACGCATTTGTGAGGAAACTAATTAACTTTTAGACACTGCCTCTCCTTTTTTTGGGGGGGTGGGGGGGGGTGGAAATGTGTTAGAGACTGAAAAACATTACAATTCAGAGCTCCCAACCACGAGGGAGCGGTGGAGAAATCAATGAAAGCAAAGACCAACAGCAGCAACGTCAACTGGAAGTTGGCTTTCATTCCGATCATGTACTTAAGCGACTCTCCTTGCAAGTCTATGCCTCGGTCCTAGGAATGACTAGTCCCTTTTTGGAAGGACAAACTTTTTCACTTAAAAGTCCTAGACTGAAGACTCCGCTGAACGGAATGGGGATTGTCCCACGGGACAACATGCCGTCAACACTCTTAATGGGGAAGGAAAAAAAAAAAACCCCAAATAAAAATCAAGTTTAAGTACCAGTTCCCATCACGTTTCACTCATTACATTTCTACTGGCATCTAGGTGCTCAAAAATGAACTACAGGGACACCACATATTCCTAAAAATTCAGTTATACATAAAAAAGTAAAAGGCTATTTCCAACTTGCCCATAAAAATCAGTATGAACAGAGAGAAGAGAAACACTCGACCCTGAAGAAGCTAACAGGCAGCTCTGAATTTACCAGACAGGAAATTTCATTCTTTCCCCTGAAACAAAAACACATCAAGGGACCAGTTCAGGAACAGGGCGCGATCTGTTAACAGCAATTTTTCCATCGTCTTTTCTGCACTAGCAGCAAATTTGCCTTCCCTGTGGGTTTAACGTGGAGCACCTGCAGTGCCCTCGAACTCGCAAGTGTTTCTCTCCGCCCCCCCAGCCCGATACGTGCGATTACCTGAGCAGCAAGCGGAATTAACCACGCAGGATTTTCTTCGTGCGACGCGGAAGGTGACACTGGGAGAAGAGGAGACAAAGAAATGAACCTGCTTGTCACACCCAGCCAACGGTGAAAAGGCAGGGGAGGATTCTGCCGGAAGGGCTCTGCACCCCAGGAGCTCCCGCCGGCCGGTTTCTCTCCCCTTTGCCCGGTACCGAGGGGATGACGACACCTCGCGCGCGTCCCCTCGCGGGGGGGGCTGCCCCAGGTGAGCCGGGGGACCCCCACCTCGCTTCTGCCCGCGGGAACGGACCGGGAGAGACACTCCACGCAGAGAGAGGAGCGTGGCGTGGATTGCATGCCCGAGGGAAGAGGCCGGGCTCCCCGCTGGCAGAAGGACAACTCGCCTCCCTGCTGCTCGGAGCTGCTTGCTGCGGACAGCCCTGCCTGCGCCCGGCCGCTCTTCGGCCGTGCTGGGAGCGCGGTCCGGCCGACAGACGCCCCAGCGAAAAGACGCTCCAGCTAATCGCGCCTCCTGCTCGTTACAGCTGCAGGTACTTTTGCCTCTGGCTAATGCACGCTCCAGACAGCGGACACCCCGCCTCGTTCCAGCTCCCGCTTGCTACAGTTCTGGCTCCTTGAAGCCCCAGCTCCGCACTGAAGCTCCGGCTGATTTCAGCTGCTTCTCCTTACAAGCTCCAGCTATGTGCAACGGTCTGGGCTTTCCATAAGGTTATCTATCAACTGCTGTCAACACTGGAGCGTTAGGATTAAACATCAGAGTTACACGCCAAGTAAATATCCATTAGTTTGGGCGATTAATTACTTGACGACTATTCTGAGCGGCGCAGAAAGAAGAGCTGGACTCAAAGAGGGCACGTGGGGTCTGAAAAGCACCTTTCCCCCCCGCAGACCATCACAGATGTTGAGTTCGGCCTGCTGCGTGCCGGCCTCCCGCACTTCGGCGTCCGACACAACCAGACCCCCATCTCCGGGGAGGGACCACGCACCCTGCCTGCCCCCCGCTTCCCCCCGCAGCCCCCAACACCCTCCCACCCGCCTGCAAAACCAGCCAAGCCGGCTCCCGCTTTTGGCCCCCACACCAGCTGACTCGGGGCCCATTTGGGAGCCAAAAAACCCGGCCGCTGAGCCTGTTCTCAAGGCCCAAACACGCAGGGCCGGACCTCTGTTTCTGGGCCCAAAGCCGCGCAGCTCGGTCTGTTTCCGAGCCCCCAAATCAGCCACGCGAGCCTGTTGTCAAGCCCCAGGAACAGAAAACTTGTTCTCCATTTCTGACCCTGCAGTGCCCACGGGCGACGCCGAGCGTAGCCACCCCACAGCCCTGCACCCCCGGGGCCCCACACGTAGTTTCGGGGAGTGCTCGGGACCTGCGGAGGGCCCGGCCCCACGCCTCTGCGGGGCAGCCCCAGCACAGGCAGGGCGTCGCTTCACGATTGCCGTTTCAGGCTTTATTTCCCCGCCACCAGCGGCACGGCCAGGCCCCCACCCCAAACCCCCCAGCCGAAGCACCCCCGCGGGTAGCCGGGCCAAGCCACCCGGAAAACAAGAAAACCAAAGAGGGAACAAGACAGAGACCGTGGGGAAGGGCAAGGAGAAGGACACAGAAACAGAGAGAGCGCGGGAGGGATAGGGAGCAGGACAGAGAGATGGAGCAAGAAAGGAAAAAAGGACGGGAGGCAGAACCAAGGGAAAGAGAGACAAGGATGGGGAGCAGGACAAAGGGACGGAAGAGGAAAAAAAAAATAGCAACGGGCTGCAGGACAGAGATGAAGGGATTCAATAGACACAGGGAGCATGACAGAAGGACAGAGAGGAGACAGACAAAAGGGACAAAGAGCAGGCCAGCATCGGAGGGGAAAAAACCAGCTGCGATGGGCAGTGGGAGAGAGATACGGAAAAAGAAAAAAATACTGAGGAACAGAAAAAAGAAAGAAGCGACAGCTAGCTGGACAGGGGGACACAGTTAGAAAGGGCGGGAGAGGGAACGGGGCAGAGAAAGACAGACAGAAAAGGTAGCGAAAGAAAGCAAGGCAGAGGGACAGCAAACAGGGCGGGGGGGGGGAAGGGACAGGGGTCTGGACAGAGGTGGAGAAATAAGCAGCAGGGACAGAGAAAAAGAGACAGAAAGAGGGACAGGGAACATGGCAGAGAAGGAAAAATCAGGACAGCGGCAGGACGGAGATCAAAAACTGGGACGGTCCTCAGGACAGAGAGGAATACGAATACGAGCAGGGAGCGGGACAAAGGGATACAGCGAGAAACGACGGGACAGGAAGCAAGACAGCGCGACAGACAAGAACAATGACAACGAGAGAGAGAGAGCGTGCGCGTGAGAAGCACAGGGGGTTGGGAAATTTAGAAAGAGAGGTATCAGGAGCCCTGCAGAGAGAGGGAGGGTGAATAAAAAAAGGGGCAGGAAGCAGCACAAAGGGTCACAGAGAGTAAGAGATGAACAGGAAGGAGGACGGGGACAGTGAGATCCAGAATGACAAAAATAAACAGCAACGGCGAGCAAGACAAAGGGATAGAGACAGAAACAGAAAGTAGGAAGAAGAGAGATAGGAAGGCAGGGACACAGAGCGACACGTACAGGTACGGAGAGGAAAAGAACACTAGGGGAACAGGCCAGAGAAATTGGGAGGCGGGGAAAGAGGCGGATGCAGATCAGGACAAGGAGATGGAAAAGGAAAAAACAGCGACTGGCTGCAGGACAAAGACGGGGCGGGGAGAGGGAGAGGGAGCAGGACAAGAACGCAGAGAGAAAAAGAAAGGGGGGCAGTCGAAGGAAAGGGGGGGGGGAAGAGGGAGCAGGACAAGAGAATAGACAGAAGAGGAGAGGTACAGGGAAGCAAAATAAAAATAATAAAAAACAAACAAACAAACAAAAAAGTCACAGCAGCAAGAGAAAGCGAGGGGGTCAGGAGAGGGGGAGGGAGGGAGGGACCGGGAGGCACAAGAGGAGCGACAGGGCCCCGGAGGCCCAGGACTCACCACAGCTCTCGCTCTTGGAGCTGCCAGGAGACCTTGCCAGTGCAGACGCTTCTTTCTCCTTCTCTCCTCCCTTCCTCTTCTGTAACTCCAGTCGCTTGGCTCTCCTCCACATAACGGAACACGTGAGCGTCTCGCGGCTCTTACGAGATGAGGCCTCCTAGACACGTAGCCTCGCTCGCTCGCTCACTACGTGGCCGTACCGCGCTGCTGGTCATGCATACAGACCCTGGCAGCCTGACCTGCTGCGGACTACGAGGAGGGATCCTCCCACACCCAGAGAGGCAGGCTCTCTCTTGCCTGCAGCGGGAGGCAGCTGCCAGCCAGATGGCCTTCCGTTTCTTCTTCTTTACTTTTCTGTGGCCTCTCCAGCTTCAGCAGCTCCCGTCCACAGCCAGCAAGCGCTCCGCCTGTCCCTCTGTGCTCCCGCGCCACGAGGAGAGGGAGGCCAGGCAGAGACAGCCCACGCGAGCCTGAGGCTGCTGCAGTCAACGGCATCCCCGGGGACGAACAGACAACCGCACTCACAGCGTGGCCTCTGGGAGAGGGAAAGAGGCAGCAGTGACCGTTATTACTGTAGCTCGACCCTGGCCAGAGCCCCTCCTTCCGCAGGGGCTTCCGCAGACGCCGCTCGTTCCCCGCGCCGCTGCTAACGGCACCCACGTTCAGGGAGACTCGAGAACATGGGAGGGCCAGCTTGCTGCCCTCACGACAGGGCTCGGGGGCTGCCTGCGGCTACAGCACAGGCTTCAGGGGAGGGGCTGGAGCTGGGGGCAGCCGCACGGGCCGAGCGGGGCCGGGGGAAGGCGCCGGGGGAGCTCCGGCGACTCGGGGAGGCGCCCGCTGGCCGCGCCTGGGGGGTGCCCGCCTCCGTCCCCTCTTCCCTTCTATCGGCTCTCGGGGAACTGCCTGGCGCTGCCCTGGCCCGGCTCGCCTCCGGCGGACCGGGAGCCTGCCGCGGCGGCCGCTTCGCAGCTTCCCGTCCCGCCAGCGCCCGGCGGCCAGCGGGCAGGAGGCACCCCCCCGCCCCCGCCCCCGCCCCTGCCCCTGCCCCCGCCGGAGGGGATCGCTCGCCTCACCCGCGGTCCCGGCGCTCGCCCGCTGCCGCCCAGACCCGCGCCCTGCGCGCCACCACGCTGCACCCGGACACCGCGCATGCGCCGGAGGGGCCGGAGCCGACGAGCGAACGCCGGGCTGCCCCACGCGCAGGACGGCGCATGCGCCCGGGTCGCGCGTCCGCACGGCTGGTCGGGGAGCGGGTGCAGCGGGAAGCCCGCGGAAAACCACACGAAACCGGCAACGCTCCTGCGTCTGACCTGGTCGGACTCCGGGGGCCGCGGCGGCAGCAAGGACTACGCCGCGCCCGAGAGCCACGCTGCCGCCCGGCCGCCGAGTCCGCGAAAACTACAGCTCCCGGCATGCCCCGGGAGGCAGCCCGCCCTGCTGCCTGACCCCGAGGGGAAGCCGCTTCCGTTTCCGCCCACCCCCACGCCGGCGCAGCCGCAGTTCCCGCCGAGCCCCCAGCGCCGCTCCGGGCAGCTCCGGCGCGCTTTCGCCGCCCGGCTCCGGCACGGCGCGGCGCGGCACCCCCCCGCCCGGCTCCGGCTCCGGGCAGCGGCCGCCGCCGCCGCTCCGTGCGTCCCACACAGACCCCGCCGTCCTCCTCGGGGCTTTCCCCGGAACCCGCCGGCCGGCTGCGCAGCCCCGCCACGGGGCCCGGTGAGCACCCCCCCCGCGCGCGCACGTGGTCCCAGCCGCCCTGCGCCCCCCCCCCCCTCGCGCGCACTTGCTCCCAGCCCCCCTGTGAGCCCCTCCCCCGTGCGCACTTCCTCCCAGCCCCCCCGCGCGCACTTGCTCCCAGCTGCCCTGTGAGCGCACTCCCCCCCCCGCGCGCACGTGGTCCCAGCCGCCCTGCGCCCCCCCCCCGCGCGCACTTGCTCCCAGCCCCCCTGTGAGCCCCCCCCCCCGCGCGCACTTGCTCCCAGCCCCCCTGTGAGGCCCCCCCCCCGCGCGCACTTGCTCCCAGCCCCCCTGTGAGCCCTCCCCCCCGCGCGCACTTGCTCCCAGCCGCCCTGTGAGCCCACCCCCCCCCCCCCGCGCGCACGTGGTCCCAGCCCCCTGTGAGCCCCCAGGGCTCCCCCCCGGCCTCTGCACCGGCGGCCCCCACCTCCCCCGGGCCACCCCCGCCTCCGACGTTCGCCGTCCGAGGGGCGCCCGGCCCCGCTCACCTTCTCCCGAGGGGCAGCCGCAGCCCGGCCACCGCTCCGCTCCGCTCCTGCCTCGGCTCCCACCGGCCCCGCCCCGGCCCCTCCCCCGGCAGCCCCCCCTTTCCAGGGAGGGGACGGCCCCAGCAGCCTCACTGCCCGCACCTGCGGCTCCTCCAGCCCCGGCCCGCAGCTGGGGGACGGAAACCCGGAACAAAACTTCTCAACACCCATGGGAAGTTAAGCAGCAGGCACTTCCTCGATTGAATGAAAGGTGGCAAGAGTCATCTCATTTGGAAGGGGTGTTAACTGGGGTCAAAATACAGATTTGAATACCCATCTTATTTTAGTTCTAAGACTTGGCGATTGCCAGGTATCATCTTTTCCATTTACCCGGGTCCACCAGCGAGGCCACAAGGGAGATTTCTTCCAGAGAGAGGAGAGAGTTATTAAGGCTGAAGTCCACGATTTGCCTTTCTCCTTCATGAAAAGGTGAGTGGATCATATATCATCACTAGTCACCCAAACAGTTAACCCTGAACTTTTCACCTGTCCTTTAATACAGTCAACTCCAAGCTAAATGTTTTCCGTTATTAAGAGGCGACCAAAGATCATGTAAAATATTATTATACTTTCTACAAACACATCCCCATCTGAGAGCTTTAGCTACTAGAGAAAGTCGTTGGAGTTTGGGGTCAGAGGAGCTGCAAGTATAAACCTTCATTCAGCTCTGTTTAGGATGTGTGATTTTTCTCTGGTTGTCTAAACCAGTCTAAATTTCCATAGACGGTCCCGACTCTGGGTGGCTCTAACAAGGATCCTGGAACTCCAGGAAATTCTAAACATCGTTTTATATTTTAAATATGATCCCAAGTTCCTTCCTGCACTTGTCGCTACGGTTTTGGCAACTGACAGCCCCAAGGGCTGCCTGTACAAGTTTCTCCCGAAGGGCGAGTAAATTAATTCTTTTGTCCATGAGGTGGATGGTTTGGTAATGTTATAATTCACAACGCTCTAATTCCTTCTTTCAAATTTAAAAAAAATAATTGCCTTTTAAATCCATCCCATTTAATTTGCTAAAATGATTCTCATTGTTCTGCATCTTTTCTCAAGTTTTGGTTAAATTCAATGTCAGTATTCTCCACGGAACTAGATTTTCATCTGACTTTGGAATCGGAAGGCAGGCTGTTACTGAGGTTCAATTTTGTGTCTTTACAAAACTTTGAATCAGTTACAAAACTAGATTTTTGGTTTTTTAAACCAAATTACAAAAACGGTTAATATCAAGATTAACACAGCTCAAACAATAATTGTTTCATTTTGTTTATCTCATGTTTGGAACCCCTCAAAAAAAAATACATACACCCTCTAAACACACAAAAAGATTATTGCCCTCGACAATATTCCTAATAGCAACCCCAATAGTATAAACTTTACACAGCTGTTTTCCCAAATAGATAATGTGAAACTTACTTATAGATTTTCAGTTTTAAAGGGCCAGTTTCTTTAGACTTCCAATTTCTTGTTGGTGCTTTCTTTATTCTTGAATAATGAAGCCAAGGTTCTTCTCCCAGACCTTTACCGCTATAAGGGTTGTTAAAATGACTCGATACGGTCCTTTCCACTTCTCAGTGATTTTACATACATTCAATCTCCTGGTCGGAAGGGATGCGCTGCTACGTCCAATTCTAAGGGTCCAGCTGTGGAGACATACTGACAAAGTTCTTGAAAAGAATTGCTTAAAGAAATCATAACACCTTTTAAAAACCTATCTCCAAAGGCACTCAAGATACTCAGAACATAGGACTCTTGATATGGTCTTTCATAAAACATTTCATAATGACTTAAATTTTCTTTCTCTTCTGGCTATACTCTGATTCTTAATAGAGCCATGGGTAATGCTTTAACCCACGTGAGGAGTGAGGTTTCCTGACAAATTTTACTCGACTGTTGCTTAAGGGTATAGTTCATTCTCTCTCTCTCTCTCCCCCCCCCTCCCTCTCTTCCCCCCCCCCCCCCCCCCCCGCTTGTGGTCTGTATGGGGTGTGATAGTCTCAATCTATAGATAATACTTTGCTCAGCTTGTCTCATAATCTTTGCTATAAAATGAGGGCCATTGTCAGATGACATTCTTACAGGCACCCCACATTTTGGTATTATCTCTTTGAGCAAGACTTTGACTACTTCCCTTGCTTTCTCGGTGCGACAAGGGAAAGCCTCGGGCCACCCAGTAAAGATATCAACTAAAACTAGGATAGATCCTTCTTTTCAAGGCAATTCTATAAAGTCAATTTGCTAATATTCTCCTAAAAAATTTCCTTATTTCATAATCCCAAAGATGATCTTATTACTGATTCGGGGACATTTTTATATATAAATTTCACATCCGCTTCTAATTGTTTAAACAATCTTTGTCGTATTTCACTTTCTGTTCCCCGATATACTTTGTGATGTTCAGCTCGGGCAATTTCTCTTATTATTGTGGGTGGGACTATTATTTGACCTGTCGGTGTTACAGCCTATCCTGTTTCATTTTGTTAGCCTGCAATCTAATAATTAATTCTTCATCTTTTTCGTTATAATTTGGAGTTTCTTTAGGCAATTTTATACTTTTCTCTGGAACTAGTGCTAGGATGCCTTTTTCCGCAGCCTCTTTAGCAGCTTTATCGGCCAGTCGGTTACCTGCGTTCGGACCGGTCTTACCTAACTGATGTGCTTTACAGTGCATTATCGTGACTGCTGTTGGTTTTTGAATGGTTTCTAACAATTTCAGTACTTGTTCTGCGTGCTGAATGGTGGTTCCTTGCGCGGGTAACGGTCCTCTTTCTCTCCGTATCGCTCCATGCGCACGTACTACTCCAAAAGCATACTTTGAGTCTGTCCAAAAGTGTTGACTCGCTTTCCTTGACTTAGTTCCAGAGCTCGAATGAGAGCTATCAATTCAGCCTTTTGGGCAGATATCGTCGAAGGCAAAGTTGGCAACACAATTACCTCCTCAGTAGTTATTGTCTATCTTGATAAACGTTTTCCTTCACAGATGGAACCGCTTCCGTCGGCATACAGTTCCCAATCTGTTTCTTCTAGCGGCACATCTCAGAGATCCAGTCAGCTGGAGTAAACTCTTTCGATTGTCTGCAAGCAGTCACGTTCCAGTTCTCCTCCTTTAACTTGATCGGTTGTTGAAAACGCAACAGGGTTAACGGTGGTAGTAGTGTTTAGGTAAACATCATCTTGTTCCAGCCACACCACTTGGTATTTCAGCATCCTGCTAGGGGATACCCAATGCCCCCCTCTCTGTTTTAGCACAACAGTTATCATATGGGAAACGTACAGTAATCCTTTGTCCTCTAATCCTTTGTCCTCAGGTGAACTTACGAGCTTCCTGGATCAGTAGCACAGTTGCAGCGACGGCTCTCGGACGACCAGAGCATCCCAGACTCACATTACCTAATCGCTTCGAGAAGTAGGCCACAGCTCGCCCACTTGGCCCTACGTATTGGGCCAGGATACCCAGAGCTATACCTCTTCTTTCACGAGCAAAAAGTTCAAGTGTCTTCTTTGTGAGATCTGGCAGGCCTAGGGCTGGCACCCCTCTTACAGCCTGTTTCAGTTCTTGGAAAGTAGCTTTCTCGGCATCGGTCCAATCCATCGTTTGAGGTTTTGAGCTGCTCCTATAAAGGTCGGGCCAGCAAGCCACAACTTATAATCTACAGGTGACACCACTCGACCATTCCCGGCAACGCTCGTCATTAATTTTTTTCGTCTTAGGTTCGGGGAGACGACAAATTGCCTCTTTTCTCTCAGTTCCCAATTGTCTCTGTCCTTTTAGGATTTTAAAACTCATTTAAATAAGTTTCTTCTTTCTGGGTTATTTGGGTTTTTTTCTTTTGACGCTGGATATCCACCGATTCCCCAAAAGTTCAAAAAGTTAATAGTTAGCTTTGTGCATTGTTCTTCCGTCTCAGCTACAATTAACAGATCATCCATATATTTCAGCAAGATTTCTTGATTATTTTCTTTCTTCCAAATCTCTAATTCTCGTGCCAATTGATTTCCAAAAATGGTAAGACTATTCTTAAAGCCTTGAGGCAAGACTGTCCGCGTATATTGTGTTTTTCTCCCAGTCTCAGGATTTTCCCATTCCAAAGCAAAAACCCCTTGACTACTGGGATCCAAGGGAATACGGAAAAAGGCATCTTTTCGGTCTAACACTGTGAACCATTCTTGTTTCTCCGTTAGGGTTGCTAACAAAGTATAAGGATTTGCTACTACCGGATGAATATCTTGTACTATTTGATTTATTGCTCTGAGGAGGTCTTGAACTAATCTACCATCTTTTTCATTAGCCTTTTAACAGGCAAGATCGGGGTGTTATATCTGGATTCGCATTCTATTAACAATTTGTATCTTAAAAATGTTTGTATTACCATTGCTAACCCTTTCCGACTTTCCGGTCTTAGGGGGTATTGTTTAATTCTTACCGGATTCCATCCTGGCTTTAAATCAACTCTCACAGGTTCTGCTTTTTGGATTTACCAGGAACTTCCCAGTCCAGACGATTGGAATTACAGCATTAGACTTTGACTGGTATAATCTTCTGCTTTCGGTAACCATCCTGTTAACAACAAAGCCACTGCTTCGATACGTTTAGTTTCTGGAATTGAAGTTTTAATCTCTCCATTTTTTAATTTAACTTCTGCCTCTAAGTTCTCAAATAGATCTCTCCTTAACAGGGTTTTAGGAGAATCTGGCACATACAAAAACTGCTGAGTGACCCATTGCTTTCCTAATTTCATTGTTAAAGATTTAAAGAAGGGTCTAGTTTCTCGTTCACTTATTGCACCGACACCACCAATTTCTTCAAAACTTAACTCTCCCTCTAAGGTATTTAAAACTGAAAAGGTGACTCTAGTGTCAATTCAAATTCCATTTTCTGTTCTCCCGGTTTAGCTGTAACCAGAGGTTCTGCTGGGAGACTCCCCGTCAGATACGTTCACTTAAAAAGAACAAATCTACCTATGGCACTTTATTCCATTTACTCTCTCTCTCCTACAAAACAACAGTAATTGCAATATAGTATTGTAACTCAAAGTTCTGTTTGTTTACCATTTTTCCTGCAATTCACCCCAATGTGCCAATAAACGTCCCAACGGTGATGGTTTTGGTAACTTTTCATCAGCGGTTCCATTTCCTGCACTCTTATTCTTAAACAATTTTGCTGATGCCTTTATACTTCTATACATTCAAATACCAAATACCAAACAAATGCAAATGACAGTTGTCCCAAATAATACACAAAGTCCAACCCAGCAATAGCTTTCGCTTGTGACTTACGGGCAGACGCCTAGGCTTCCACTGCAGACGGGTACCCTCCAAGCCCCAACCCTGCGAAGCTTTCGCCGCGCCTCACGGGCAGGCTTTCCAAACAAATTCCAAAGCAGCGGCGCCTTACCTTTTTTTCCAGGGAACGCTGCGAGGAGCTTTGCGAGTCGAGGGTGACGGTTCTCCACGAGAATACCTCGGTGCCGGCCGGAGTTCGATCGACACTCGATCTCGTCCAGTCTCACTCGCAAGGTCCCATCTGGGTCGCCAAAACCGTTCCCGAAATCCGGAATAAAACTCCTTAACACCAACCTGAAGTTAAGCAGCGGGCACTTTGTTTATCGCAGCGCTGGGGACACGGGGGATCGCTCCTCCAAAGGCGTGTCCCGCTTAGTATCAAAATCCATCAGTTTTTACAGACTTTTCCTGTCAGGTCATTGTTACCTAAGCTCCTTCCGTAAAAATGCATACTATGCTCGTTCTTAAATTTAACCTTTATAATGATCGGTCCTTTGATTATATAACCTTATCAATATTCTTATTTAAAAACAATCATTGGTCAGTTACACTTAGCTCTGCTGACTGGCATCTTCGATCCTCAAATGGAGATGGGAAGGGTAAGGGGGTTTCCAAGCAGCAAACTGGCGTCCCCGACGGTTTCCTTAGTTTCCTGAAACAGAAGGTAGGAGAACCAGTAACTTCCTGGTGAGGTTTCTAGGGTTAGCTCTTTCAAACTTTAACAATATTAAGGTTCCTAGAGTCACGCGTAACACAGCTCCTCCTAAAGTTTCTATGGCTACGTTTCAAACTTAACGATCCTATACGTTATGCTTCACAATTTTACTTCTTAATCAAACCTAACTCTTCTATGTGATTAAATTTTGATTTCTTTACCGGAATATTTGCAACAGCTGGAGCCCAGCAGGAACAGGGGGGACACGGCCCGACCCCCCCAGCGCCTCACCTCCTCCTCCCCTGGGCTCCCTCACGGCCCCTCCACTCGTGCAAAGGGAGCGCAAACGCAGCCCGGAGGGCAAAGGGGACGGGCGGCCAGCGTTTATTCAGTCAGTCGCGTGCCTATCGAGTCCTGCCAGCGAGTCTGCTCTGGGGCTCGGGGCGCCCCCCGGCGCTCCCTCTGCCCCTCGGACACCTCTGATAGCCTATTTCCATACATTCTGTATGGCACGTCTAAATATTGGGATGGTTTTAATATTTTGTACCAGCTGTGGAAACTGGTTTGCTGCTAGGTGACTGCAAAAGTGAGATTTGGTAAATAATTATTAGAAATCTTACACTAACACTACGATTGAAACAATAGACAAAAGTATAGCCAAGCAATCGACTAGCAGAGGTAGGTACTCCTAAGTTTTGCAGTTCTTTGCTCTTATGACTAGATGTTCCTGTACGCTGGATGAGAACAATGCTGAAACTGACCACGTGTGATTGAACCTGCGTTAAGCTTCAAGATCAAAGAACAAGGACAAGAATAAAGACTTCGAGGACAGCCAGCAAGAACTTCAGATGGGTCGGTGGTTGCAAAAGCAGCCCTTCGTCTCAAATGGATCCTTCATTGCACGTGATCGGACGTAGGCAGTACTATGATAATCGGTTGCCGTCGTTTTTATGTATATGTATACTAATCTGATTAACATGCAATTAGTTATTCTGTATAACCTGTTTGTGCTAAAGCTGTGGCATGCACGCTAGGTGGAACTATCCCCCGTGCAGCCAGCGCTGCAATGAAGAATGCCTGCTTTCTAAAACTCCAAAACGAGTCTTAGGGAGTTTCTTCGACTGGCTTTTCAGTATCAGGGGTACAAGGGAGGAAAGGAAAAAAAAAAAAAAAAAAAAAGGCAGCGGTGTGGGAAAGAGAGGGGACCAGGGGAAGGGGCAGGGAGGGACCAGAACGCGGAAGAGGGGAGACAGGGCCCCGAGGGCCCGGGGCTCACCACAGCTCTTGGCACTGCCAGGAGAATTTGCCAGTTGAGACGCTTCTTTCTGCTCCTCTCCCGCTCCCCTCCTCTTCTGTAACTCCGGCGGCGCGGCCGTCCTCCCCCTAGGAGAACACGCGTCTCATAGGTCTTGCGAGACGAGGCCTCCTAGGCACGGAGCCTCGCTCGCTCGCACACTACGTGGCCGTACCGCACCGTCGGTGCCGCATCCGGACCCTGCGGTGCACCTCGGCGGTCTGACCTGCTGCGGACTACGAAGAGGGATCCTTCCACACGCGGAGAGGCAGGCTCTCTCTTGCCTGCAGCGGGAGGCAGCTGCCGGCCGGCCAGCCTTCCATTTCTTCTTCTCTACCTTTCTCTGGCCTCTCCAGCTTCAGCCGCAGCAGCTCCTGCCCGCAGCCGGTAAGCGCCCCGCCTGTCCCTTTGTGCTCCCGCGCCGCGAGGAGAGGGAGGCCGGGCAGAGACAGCCCGTGCGAGCTTTCCTTGCCGGCGGCGTTTCCTTACCGGGAGGAAGCAACGAGCGCGGCGGCACCTCCCGCCGGTGCCGCATTACCGTTACCGTCGGACGGCACGTGCAGGACCGCGGCAGCCCCGCGCACTCGCAGCCTCCGAGCTGCAGTACCGAACATTGGTCGCCGGGTGGCAGCGGCGAGCGCTTGGCACAACGCGCCAGCGCGCATGCGCGGCACCCCAGCTGCAGTACCGAAGTCTGTTCAACAGGTGGCGGAAGAGAGCGCTGGCGAAACGCGCCGCCACCGCGCGTGCGCGGCTCCGCGCTGCTGTACCGCGTTTCGGTTGCTAGGCAACAGCAGGAGGGCGGCAAAAGGCGCCACCGCGCATGCGCGGCTCCCGACCGCCAGGGCCGCGTTTTGGTTGCCAGGCAACAGCAGGAGCGCCGTCAACCGCGCCGCCGCGCATGCGCGGTTGCCGAGGCGCCATGTCGCGTTTTGGTTGCCAGGCAACAGCGGCGAGCGCCGTAAAAACCGCAGCGCGCATGCGCCCTTGCCGAGCTGCCGTAACGCGTTTCGGTTGCTAGGCAACAGGAGCAGGCCGTAAACCGCGCCGCCGCGCATGCGCGATAGCCGAGGCGTCATGTCGCGCCTCGGTTGCCAGGCAACAGGGGCCAGCGCCGTAAAAGTCGAACCACGCATGCGCGCTTGCCGAGCAGCCGTAAAGCGCCTCGGCTACCCGGCAACAGCTGGACACACCCCCCCCCCACCGACGCACTCCACCGCGCATGCGCCCCTCCCCAACGCCACTTCCCACCTTCGGTCACCGGGCAGCAGCAGCCGCATCCCCGTAACGATCCTCTTCGGAGCATCAGCTGCACGAGGGACGACTGACAGCTCAGACCAGTAGAGACCAGACACAGGCGGCAACTACTTACTGGGGGCACAGGGATTACGTTGCCCTGCCCTTTCCCCACTCGCAGCCCGGGCAGTCATCTTCATCGTCTCCGTTCCAAAGAGCACCCGAGTGGCTGGAGCGTTTACAGCAGTCAAGTGCAAAGAACAGACCATTCGGGTGGTCGCTTCTGCCCCTGCCCTCCCCACCCCGTTATCTACAGAGGAGAAGCAGCACAGGGAACCTGCAAATGGGGGGGGGGGAGGGGGGGGGGTCCCCTGGAGCAAGCCCCAAGGACTGCTGTATCCCCTCTGAATGTGGCATCAGGGTTGCGGGAGCGACAGCAGCCAGCCAACAGATGCTGGCGAGAGATTTAAAAAAAAAAAATAACGCCTGGTTCCGGTGACAGCCTGAAGGCAGGCCACAAGAGACCCAAAGCTGCTCTGTGCCAGAGGGGCAGCTCTGTCCAGCAGGAAACGCCGCGTCCCAGCGCACCAGATGCCAGCGGCCCACCTGCAAGCCAGCGATACCCTGGCGACCCTGGGGCTCGGTTGGGGTGGGCGCACCTTTCCTCACCTCTGAGCCATCAGAACTCTGCTCTCCCAATCCTACACGCACGCAAGGCTTCTTGTGCAGGGCTCGTCTCTTATCGAAGAGACGCTGCACGGTGTTACTTACCGCCCCGCCCTCCGGCGTGCAAAGGAATCAGCCGTGAAGCAGGGATAGCAAAGAGGCCTGTCGGGATATTAGTAGTCCTCAGCAGACGACCGTAGAGCCCTCGAGGTTCCATCTTTGCTCCCTACAGGAGCGTGGCTCCGCACTCCTTGCCGCTCCCGCCGGCAAGCGACACAATTGCCCTTTGCTGCCTGCAACAGGCAGTACCTGCACGGCCCCAGTAATGCCGCTTACAGAGCGAGAGGCGCTCGCTATAAAGCGGCAATGAAGAACAAGGACGGCCCGTCAAGATGGCAGGACGAACATAGAGAGCCTCCAGCATTAGCCAGGCAGGGCTTGCAACTCACCTCGTGTCGTGGTTTAACGCCAGCCAGCAAGAAAGCCCCACGCGACCGCTCGCTCGCTCCCCCGCCCCCAGTGGGACGGGGAGACAATCGGAAGGGCGAAAGTGAGAAAACTCGTGGCTTGAAACGAAAACAGTCTAATCATTTAAAAGAAACAACAACAACAACAACAACAACAACTTGTAAGGAAAAGAAGAAAAAAAAATGACAGAGAATGGGGTGCAGGCAGCATGCCAGGGGTCTGGAGCCTGACGGATGATGGGGAGCGGGGGGTGGAATGTGGAGGAGGGAAAGGAAGCGGGGGGGACGACGGGGGGGATGGGACAGGAGATAGAAGAGCAGGGGATGCGGGGGGAAACAACTCGCGTGGGTTAAAAACTCGAATGGGTGAAGGGGGTGGGCTGGAGCAGCAGGGGGCATATATGGGGGAGAAACACACGCCGGGGAGAGGGTAGGTGAGGGTACAGAGGTGCATGGGGGGACACGGGGGGGAGATGACCTACCCCAGGGAGCCCACCCAGGATGATCCACAGCAGGTAACTCACCTGGGATAACCCGCAACAGAGCATCCACACCAGATCATCCACACTGGGAGGACCCCCAGCAACGCCCCTCAAACTGCTTGTGCTTCACCCCCAGTCTTCCCCAAACTGGGGAGTTTTTTGCTTTTTCAAAATACTCAGTTTGGGGTGTGTTTCAGTGCTTTTCCACAACATAAAAAGGGGTGATCTTTCGGTTGTGGGTTTGTGCATGAAAATGGGGTGGGTTTTTTGCTTTGCAGCTGCACCAATCCAGGCGGATTTGGCTTTCCCAGGAGTCCCAAAGTCGTTTGTTTTTTCCCCGTTGCAGACCCAGAATCAGGGGGTTTGGGGTTGTCCTGGTTTCAGCTGGAATAAAGTTCATTTTCTTCCGAGTAGCTGGTACAGGGCCATTTTGGATTTAGGGTGAGAATAACGTTGACAACACCCCGATGCTGTAGTTGTTGCTAAGCAGTGTTTATACTAAGTCAGGGACCTTCCATCTCCTCATACCGCCCTGCCAGCAGAGGCTGGGGGCGCACAAGAAGAGTCGCTGAGCTAAAGCAGGATTCCAGGTAAACAGGTCAGCTCGAAATACACCACCTCCTTTAAAAGTTAAGAGCGATTTGAACACTTAAAATCAGCATTTAGGCTAATCGATACCATTTTGAACACCTTCTTAGCATACAAGTAAACACTCTTGCCGGTGTTGGAAAACGTCTCCTCCCTTCCTTACAGCACCGCTGCAGGGAGATAACCCTGGGAGGCTGCGGGACGAGGTCGTACGCAATCAGAATCTACGCTTACGGATCCACCACAACAGCTACAGCCCTTGCGCTGCTGCTGCTGCTGCTTTGCATCTTGCTCGTTTGGTGAATAAAGCTGAAAGTGAAGTGGAAAACTCCAAAGAGCAAAAGGAAAAATAAAGAATAAATCTCAATCATTCACTTTACACTAAAAAGGCGTGCCCATGTTTATATACGTCCAATAAAAATACTTATACTGTAAAAGTATTTCATTTTCCTTTCCCATTACCTTAACTTGCACAGCTCTGAATACATACCATTAAATTATCTCTCTCCAAAGTACACAGTTATAATGGGACTAGGGGTTTTTGTGCGTGTTACAGAACGCGGAGGGACACCTGGCCAGCTGAGCTGCCCAAGAGAGGTGCTACTGAACTGCCAGGGAAACGCACCATTGAAAGCCAGACAGAAAGAAAGTACTTCAGAGCACTCCGTCAAAACATCAGGAAAAAAACCCCATAACATTCAGTTGCCTCTCTTTTTAAACGTTTAGAAAAATACCTAACTGCTTACATACACATAACAAATCAAATACTACAGCTATTTGGCAGTTAGTTTAAACAATGCAAGTCAATTTGTAAAATCCCCAGGGCTGCAATACCTCAGACTACCAAAAAGGACTGGCGGGTTTCCTAATGCTTTTGGCAGTACTGAAGCAGGCAGAGCAACACGTTTTCATGTTATCTCGACTGTTACAACTGAGAAACCAAAGACCAGTGATGCCACCAACTTTAGGAAGATGGGCTGTGCTTGGGTCTTTGGAAGGAAATTGACTTTTTTTTTTTTTTTTCTTTTTTTAAAAGAGAGTGAAAAGTCTCGTTACTGATGACTTCTACTGTCAAGTCGATCACCTCTGAAGATCCACTCTGATGGGAAGTTCCTAAAACAAAATCTCTTTGAGAGAGAAAGACTTCCATTTTGGAAAATCTCTTTCCAACTGAAGTCAAAATTACACACTGTAGGTTCAAGGAAAAAATACATTACTGAAGCAGTAACTCATCAAAAACACCTCAGGACTCACTGTCACTAGTTACAAGGCTGCTAATGCTTCCTGGGAAAGCCTGGAAAACACACAGATGCGACGCCCGTTTTGTCCTGTTTTGTCCACGTCTCTTCTTTGACCTTGATTGCTTTTAGTACAGATGCTAATTATCTCCGTAACGTTTTTGAGTACTACTAGAAGATATTTAAAAAAAAATCATTGACTGTAAAAGCATAAAGCTTTTATCATGAAAACAAAGGCTGTTTCTTCTGAACAGCTGAACTCTTACGAACAGTTCCTTCCCTCTTTTAGGACAAAATTATTTTCACAGTATCATTTACTAGCAAGCACACAGCAACAGAAGATTATGCTTTCAGGAAGAGAAAATAAACTGCGGGAAGTAAACTTTGTATAGGTGTAACATGCTCCGGAACAGAACTTATTTTTAGTATTTCTGTTAAAATATTTCATGTAAAAAAAAGTAGAAGGAGAGTTGGCACACTCTCAACGTTAAAGTCCGTACCGCAAGTACCTTTGGAAAAATGCAGACACACATCGTAGGCGTACCTTGTACTTGCAGGCCACTACGGAATCTTTCCATCCGTCTCGTACCGTCACGGCAGAAGAAAGGGCAACCACGGCGAAACGGTGCCAGCTGACATCCAGCTGAGAGAAGAAAAAAAAACATTAGCACAAAGCTGGGTAGGAACCCAAAGCTGCCCTTTTTTTTTGTGAAGGTTTGTGAAGACAGTACGACTGAGCGGAGGAAAAAGTATTTTTGCGTCATCTACGGTACAGTTGTTGACACAGGCCACTAGAGCTTTTGCATTTTTCAGACAACCGCGCCCTTTTTTTTTTCCTTTCTTTTTTTGACTCATCGGCAACTTTACTTTCACTAGAACTCACTTTCCTAGATACACGCAGGTGACAGACATAGAGACCTACCTACATTTTCTCAAGCCTTAGTATAGCCGAGGCTTCATCACCCTATACGTCCCAAGTTGAGTATTTTTGCTAAAGAGCACAGCAACGCATCTGTCCTTGTGAACTGCCTCGTTGCAAAAAAGGAATCATTTTTTCCAGGCCGTTGCTCCGAACGGGCAAGATCTTTTAAAACCGCAGTTGTGCCACCAAACCCGCTCAGGGTCCCTCCTAGCTTTTGACCGCCCTGAGATTTAACAGGCACACGCTCCATTCCATCTTCCAACAGCAAAAATACGCTAACGCTCTCGGACCCAGAGCGCAACCCTACGGATGTCCACGCACACAGCCTGCCGTTTTGATGAGGAGCCACCCAGCATCCCTGCGAGCACAGCTGCACGCGCCAGATCGGTTTCCCCTACGCCGCGAGTTACCGGTTTCGGTGAACGTAGTTTCTGACGCTTTAAACTGAAAACCGTATCTCGACACTTCGCCACAGCAGAAACGACCCATCGCCAGAACGCGACAAAAACGCAGTAACACCAATTGCAAACCCACAGCAGCAACAGCTCCAGAAATATTTAGACCAGGAACAAGGGAGAAAAACAAAACAGCTTCATCTCACGCACAGGGGAGCGGCAGGCAGAGAAAAGGGTCGGCATTCTGAGCCCTTACAGAAAACGGGCATTCTCCTTCCGTTCCTCAGCCCGTCCGTGAAGGTCTAAATACCGCAACACTACTACGGCAACGTCGAGAGTAGGGAACAGCAGCCCTGCCACCGGACTTGCCGCTGACCCATGCTATTTACGTAGCAGGACGCGTAAGCAGAGGGACGCGTTTTGCCACACGCAGCCCTGAACTTCCTGAAAATTTACGTTTACCAAAAAAGCCATTTGGAACATATTGCCAAACAACATTCGGCAAGAAAGCTTTGATGCGTTTGACACACGCAAGTTTTTGGTCACTTGCTATTTGCTTCCTGTTGCTGCTGCTGTTCTTCCTTCAGAAATTCTACTCGTCGCCCAGTTATTCACTACTGGTTCAAGCATTTGCCTTCCTGGTATTACCAGCACATTCACAGAGGCAAGTAACTTAATTGCTCTTCTACAGTTATCCAAACGACAATTACAGCCATGAAAGAGAAGGAGAGGTCAGGCAGCAGAAGAGCTCTGCAGGCTGGCACCAGTCAATATTGCACTCTCTAAAACCAAACAACAACAAAACAAAACCGTGACCCTGTATCCTTCTTTTTTTTTTTTTTTTTCCTTCTTCTTTCAGAGCTCATCCCTGCCTCAGCATTTTGTCTTGTCAGAGCACGAAGCGCAGGTGATCCGTACCCTGACGACTTCTGCGTGTGATGAATGCCTGTTCAGAAATAGTCCAGATCTGCAAGACTGGTGTCATTTCTATGGTTTTAATCATCATAACTCACATTTTATTTACTCACGCATTTGTGAGGAAACTAATTAACTTTTAGACACTGCCTCTCCTTTTTTTGGGGGGGTGGGGGGGGGTGGAAATGTGTTAGAGACTGAAAAACATTACAATTCAGAGCTCCCAACCACGAGGGAGCGGTGGAGAAATCAATGAAAGCAAAGACCAACAGCAGCAACGTCAACTGGAAGTTGGCTTTCATTCCGATCACGTACTTAAGCGACTCTCCTTGCAAGTCTATGCCTCGGTCCTAGGAATGACTAGTCCCTTTTTGGAAGGACAAACTTTTTCACTTAAAAGTCCTAGACTGAAGACTCCGCTGAACGGAATGGGGATTGTCCCACGGGACAACATGCCGTCAACACTCTTAATGGGGAAGGAAAAAAAAAAAAACCCAAATAAAAATCAAGTTTAAGTACCAGTTCCCATCACGTTTCACTCATTACATTTCTACTGGCATCTAGGTGCTCAAAAATGAACTACAGGGACACCACATATTCCTAAAAATTCAGTTATACATAAAAAAGTAAAAGGCTATTTCCAACTTGCCCATAAAAATCAGTATGAACAGAGAGAAGAGAAACACTCGACCCTGAAGAAGCTAACAGGCAGCTCTGAATTTACCAGACAGGAAATTTCATTCTTTCCCCTGAAACAAAAACACATCAAGGGACCAGTTCAGGAACAGGGCGCGATCTGTTAACAGCAATTTTTCCATCGTCTTTTCTGCACTAGCAGCAAATTTGCCTTCCCTGTGGGTTTAACGTGGAGCACCTGCAGTGCCCTCGAACTCGCAAGTGTTTCTCTCCGCCCCCCCAGCCCGATACGTGCGATTACCTGAGCAGCAAGCGGAATTAACCACGCAGGATTTTCTTCGTGCGACGCGGAAGGTGACACTGGGAGAAGAGGAGACAAAGAAATGAACCTGCTTGTCACACCCAGCCAACGGTGAAAAGGCAGGGGAGGATTCTGCCGGAAGGGCTCTGCACCCCAGGAGCTCCCGCCGGCCGGTTTCTCTCCCCTTTGCCCGGTACCGAGGGGATGACGACACCTCGCGCGCGTCCCCTCGCGGGGGGGGCTGCCCCAGGTGAGCCGGGGGACCCCCACCTCGCTTCTGCCCGCGGGAACGGACCGGGAGAGACACTCCACGCAGAGAGAGGAGCGTGGCGTGGATTGCATGCCCGAGGGAAGAGGCCGGGCTCCCCGCTGGCAGAAGGACAACTCGCCTCCCTGCTGCTCGGAGCTGCTTGCTGCGGACAGCCCTGCCTGCGCCCGGCCGCTCTTCGGCCGTGCTGGGAGCGCGGTCCGGCCGACAGACGCCCCAGCGAAAAGACGCTCCAGCTAATCGCGCCTCCTGCTCGTTACAGCTGCAGGTACTTTTGCCTCTGGCTAATGCACGCTCCAGACAGCGGACACCCCGCCTCGTTCCAGCTCCCGCTTGCTACAGTTCTGGCTCCTTGAAGCCCCAGCTCCGCACTGAAGCTCCGGCTGATTTCAGCTGCTTCTCCTTACAAGCTCCAGCTATGTGCAACGGTCTGGGCTTTCCATAAGGTTATCTATCAACTGCTGTCAACACTGGAGCGTTAGGATTAAACATCAGAGTTACACGCCAAGTAAATATCCATTAGTTTGGGCGATTAATTACTTGACGACTATTCTGAGCGGCGCAGAAAGAAGAGCTGGACTCAAAGAGGGCACGTGGGGTCTGAAAAGCACCTTTCCCCCCCGCAGACCATCACAGATGTTGAGTTCGGCCTGCTGCGTGCCGGCCTCCCGCACTTCGGCGTCCGACACAACCAGACCCCCATCTCCGGGGAGGGACCACGCACCCTGCCTGCCCCCCGCTTCCCCCCGCAGCCCCCAACACCCTCCCACCCGCCTGCAAAACCAGCCAAGCCGGCTCCCGCTTTTGGCCCCCACACCAGCTGACTCGGGGCCCATTTGGGAGCCAAAAAACCCGGCCGCTGAGCCTGTTCTCAAGGCCCAAACACGCAGGGCCGGACCTCTGTTTCTGGGCCCAAAGCTGCGCAGCTCGGTCTGTTTCCGAGCCCCCAAATCAGCCACGCGAGCCTGTTGTCAAGCCCCAGGAACGGAAAACTTGTTCTCCATTTCTGACCCTGCAGTGCCCACGGGCGACGCCGAGCGTAGCCACCCCACAGCCCTGCACCCCCGGGGCCCCACACGTAGTTTCGGGGAGTGCTCGGGACCTGCGGAGGGCCCGGCCCCACGCCTCTGCGGGGCAGCCCCAGCACAGGCAGGGCGTCGCTTCACGATTGCCGTTTCAGGCTTTATTTCCCCGCCACCAGCGGCACGGCCAGGCCCCCACCCCAAACCCCCCAGCCGAAGCACCCCCGCGGGTAGCCGGGCCAAGCCACCCGGAAAACAAGAAAACCAAAGAGGGAACAAGACAGAGACCGTGGGGAAAGGCAAGGAGAAGGACACAGAAACAGAGAGAGCGCGGGAGGGATAGGGAGCAGGACAGAGAGATGGAGCAAGAAAGGAAAAAAGGACGGGAGGCAGAACCAAGGGAAAGAGAGACAAGGATGGGGAGCAGGACAAAGGGACGGAAGAGGAAAAAAAAAATAGCAACGGGCTGCAGGACAGAGATGAAGGGATTCAATAGACACAGGGAGCATGACAGAAGGACAGAGAGGAGACAGACAAAAGGGACAAAGAGCAGGCCAGCATCGGAGGGGAAAAAACCAGCTGCGATGGGCAGTGGGAGAGAGATACGGAAAAAGAAAAAAATACTGAGGAACAGAAAAAAGAAAGAAGCGACAGCTAGCTGGACAGGGGGACACAGTTAGAAAGGGCGGGAGAGGGAACGGGGCAGAGAAAGACAGACAGAAAAGGTAGCGAAAGAAAGCAAGGCAGAGGGACAGCAAACAGGGCGGGGGGGGGGAAGGGACAGGGATCTGGACAGAGGTGGAGAAATAAGCAGCAGGGACAGAGAAAAAGAGACAGAAAGAGGGACAGGGAACATGGCAGAGAAGGAAAAATCAGGACAGCGGCAGGACGGAGATCAAAAACTGGGACGGTCCTCAGGACAGAGAGGAATACGAATACGAGCAGGGAGCGGGACAAAGGGATACAGCGAGAAACGACGGGACAGGAAGCAAGACAGCGCGACAGACAAGAACAATGACAACGAGAGAGAGAGAGCGTGCGCGTGAGAAGCACAGGGGGTTGGGAAATTTAGAAAGAGAGGTATCAGGAGCCCTGCAGAGAGAGGGAGGGTGAATAAAAAAAGGGGCAGGAAGCAGCACAAAGGGTCACAGAGAGTAAGAGATGAACAGGAAGGAGGACGGGGACAGTGAGATCCAGAATGACAAAAATAAACAGCAACGGCGAGCAAGACAAAGGGATAGAGACAGAAACAGAAAGTAGGAAGAAGAGAGATAGGAAGGCAGGGACACAGAGCGACACGTACAGGTACGGAGAGGAAAAGAACACTAGGGGAACAGGCCAGAGAAATTGGGAGGCGGGGAAAGAGGCGGATGCAGATCAGGACAAGGAGATGGAAAAGGAAAAAACAGCGACTGGCTGCAGGACAAAGACGGGGCGGGGAGAGGGAGAGGGAGCAGGACAAGAACGCAGAGAGAAAAAGAAAGGGGGGCAGTCGAAGGAAAGGGGGGGGGGGAAGAGGGAGCAGGACAAGAGAATAGACAGAAGAGGAGAGGTACAGGGAAGCAAAATAAAAATAATAAAAAACAAACAAACAAACAAAAAAGTCACAGCAGCAAGAGAAAGCGAGGGGGTCAGGAGAGGGGGAGGGAGGGAGGGACCGGGAGGCACAAGAGGAGCGACAGGGCCCCGGAGGCCCAGGACTCACCACAGCTCTCGCTCTTGGAGCTGCCAGGAGACCTTGCCAGTGCAGACGCTTCTTTCTCCTTCTCTCCTCCCTTCCTCTTCTGTAACTCCAGTCGCTTGGCTCTCCTCCACATAACGGAACACGCGAGCGTCTCGCGGCTCTTACGAGATGAGGCCTCCTAGACACGTAGCCTCGCTCGCTCGCTCACTACGTGGCCGTACCGCGCTGCTGGTCATGCATACAGACCCTGGCAGCCTGACCTGCTGCGGACTACGAGGAGGGATCCTCCCACACCCAGAGAGGCAGGCTCTCTCTTGCCTGCAGCGGGAGGCAGCTGCCAGCCAGATGGCCTTCCGTTTCTTCTTCTTTACTTTTCTGTGGCCTCTCCAGCTTCAGCAGCTCCCGTCCACAGCCAGCAAGCGCTCCGCCTGTCCCTCTGTGCTCCCGCGCCACGAGGAGAGGGAGGCCAGGCAGAGACAGCCCACGCGAGCCTGAGGCTGCTGCAGTCAACGGCATCCCCGGGGACGAACAGACAACCGCACTCACAGCGTGGCCTCTGGGAGAGGGAAAGAGGCAGCAGTGACCGTTATTACTGTAGCTCGACCCTGGCCAGAGCCCCTCCTTCCGCAGGGGCTTCCGCAGACGCCGCTCGTTCCCCGCGCCGCTGCTAACGGCACCCACGTTCAGGGAGACTCGAGAACATGGGAGGGCCAGCTTGCTGCCCTCACGACAGGGCTCGGGGGCTGCCTGCGGCTACAGCACAGGCTTCAGGGGAGGGGCTGGAGCTGGGGGCAGCCGCACGGGCCGAGCGGGGCCGGGGGAAGGCGCCGGGGGAGCTCCGGCGACTCGGGGAGGCGCCCGCTGGCCGCGCCTGGGGGGTGCCCGCCTCCGTCCCCTCTTCCCTTCTAGCGGCTCTCGGGGAACTGCCTGGCGCTGCCCTGGCCCGGCTCGCCTCCGGCGGACCGGGAGCCTGCCGCGGCGGCCGCTTCGCAGCTTCCCGTCCCGCCAGCGCCCGGCGGCCAGCGGGCAGGAGGCACCCCCCCGCCCCCGCCCCCGCCCCTGCCCCTGCCCCCGCCGGAGGGGATCGCTCGCCTCACCCGCGGTCCCGGCGCTCGCCCGCTGCCGCCCAGACCCGCGCCCTGCGCGCCACCACGCTGCACCCGGACACCGCGCATGCGCCGGAGGGGCCGGAGCCGACGAGCGAACGCCGGGCTGCCCCACGCGCAGGACGGCGCATGCGCCCGGGTCGCGCGTCCGCACGGCTGGTCGGGGAGCGGGTGCAGCGGGAAGCCCGCGGAAAACCACACGAAACCGGCAACGCTCCTGCGTCTGACCTGGTCGGACTCCGGGGGCCGCGGCGGCAGCAAGGACTACGCCGCGCCCGAGAGCCACGCTGCCGCCCGGCCGCCGAGTCCGCGAAAACTACAGCTCCCGGCATGCCCCGGGAGGCAGCCCGCCCTGCTGCCTGACCCCGAGGGGAAGCCGCTTCCGTTTCCGCCCACCCCCACGCCGGCGCAGCCGCAGTTCCCGCCGAGCCCCCAGCGCCGCTCCGGGCAGCTCCGGCGCGCTTTCGCCGCCCGGCTCCGGCACGGCGCGGCGCGGCACCCCCCCGCCCGGCTCCGGCTCCGGGCAGCGGCCGCCGCCGCCGCTCCGTGCGTCCCACACAGACCCCGCCGTCCTCCTCGGGGCTTTCCCCGGAACCCGCCGGCCGGCTGCGCAGCCCCGCCACGGGGCCCGGTGAGCACCCCCCCCGCGCGCGCACGTGGTCCCAGCCGCCCTGCGCCCCCCCCCCCCCCTCGCGCGCACTTGCTCCCAGCCCCCCTGTGAGCCCCTCCCCCGTGCGCACTTCCTCCCAGCCCCCCCGCGCGCACTTGCTCCCAGCTGCCCTGTGAGCGCACTCCCCCCCCCGCGCGCACGTGGTCCCAGCCGCCCTGCGCCCCCCCCCCGCGCGCACTTGCTCCCAGCCCCCCTGTGAGCCCCCCCCCCCGCGCGCACTTGCTCCCAGCCCCCCTGTGAGCCCCCCCCCCCGCGCGCACTTGCTCCCAGCCCCCCTGTGAGCCCTCCCCCCCGCGCGCACTTGCTCCCAGCCGCCCTGTGAGCCCACCCCCCCCCCCCCCGCGCGCACGTGGTCCCAGCCCCCTGTGAGCCCCCAGGGCTCCCCCCCGGCCTCTGCACCGGCGGCCCCCACCTCCCCCGGGCCACCCCCGCCTCCGACGTTCGCCGTCCGAGGGGCGCCCGGCCCCGCTCACCTTCTCCCGAGGGGCAGCCGCAGCCCGGCCACCGCTCCGCTCCGCTCCTGCCTCGGCTCCCACCGGCCCCGCCCCGGCCCCTCCCCCGGCAGCCCCCCCTTTCCAGGGAGGGGACGGCCCCAGCAGCCTCACTGCCCGCACCTGCGGCTCCTCCAGCCCCGGCCCGCAGCTGGGGGACGGAAACCCGGAACAAAACTTCTCAACACCCATGGGAAGTTAAGCAGCAGGCACTTCCTCGATTGAATGAAAGGTGGCAAGAGTCATCTCATTTGGAAGGGGTGTTAACTGGGGTCAAAATACAGATTTGAATACCCATCTTATTTTAGTTCTAAGACTTGGCGATTGCCAGGTATCATCTTTTCCATTTACCCGGGTCCACCAGCGAGGCCACAAGGGAGATTTCTTCCAGAGAGAGGAGAGAGTTATTAAGGCTGAAGTCCACGATTTGCCTTTCTCCTTCATGAAAAGGTGAGTGGATCATATATCATCACTAGTCACCCAAACAGTTAACCCTGAACTTTTCACCTGTCCTTTAATACAGTCAACTCCAAGCTAAATGTTTTCCGTTATTAAGAGGCGACCAAAGATCATGTAAAATATTATTATACTTTCTACAAACACATCCCCATCTGAGAGCTTTAGCTACTAGAGAAAGTCGTTGGAGTTTGGGGTCAGAGGAGCTGCAAGTATAAACCTTCATTCAGCTCTGTTTAGGATGTGTGATTTTTCTCTGGTTGTCTAAACCAGTCTAAATTTCCATAGACGGTCCCGACTCTGGGTGGCTCTAACAAGGATCCTGGAACTCCAGGAAATTCTAAACATCGTTTTATATTTTAAATATGATCCCAAGTTCCTTCCTGCACTTGTCGCTACGGTTTTGGCAACTGACAGCCCCAAGGGCTGCCTGTACAAGTTTCTCCCGAAGGGCGAGTAAATTAATTCTTTTGTCCATGAGGTGGATGGTTTGGTAATGTTATAATTCACAACGCTCTAATTCCTTCTTTCAAATTTAAAAAAAATAATTGCCTTTTAAATCCATCCCATTTAATTTGCTAAAATGATTCTCATTGTTCTGCATCTTTTCTCAAGTTTTGGTTAAATTCAATGTCAGTATTCTCCACGGAACTAGATTTTCATCTGACTTTGGAATCGGAAGGCAGGCTGTTACTGAGGTTCAATTTTGTGTCTTTACAAAACTTTGAATCAGTTACAAAACTAGATTTTTGGTTTTTTAAACCAAATTACAAAAACGGTTAATATCAAGATTAACACAGCTCAAACAATAATTGTTTCATTTTGTTTATCTCATGTTTGGAACCCCTCAAAAAAAAATACATACACCCTCTAAACACACAAAAAGATTATTGCCCTCGACAATATTCCTAATAGCAACCCCAATAGTATAAACTTTACACAGCTGTTTTCCCAAATAGATAATGTGAAACTTACTTATAGATTTTCAGTTTTAAAGGGCCAGTTTCTTTAGACTTCCAATTTCTTGTTGGTGCTTTCTTTATTCTTGAATAATGAAGCCAAGGTTCTTCTCCCAGACCTTTACCGCTATAAGGGTTGTTAAAATGACTCGATACGGTCCTTTCCACTTCTCAGTGATTTTACATACATTCAATCTCCTGGTCGGAAGGGATGCGCTGCTACGTCCAATTCTAAGGGTCCAGCTGTGGAGACATACTGACAAAGTTCTTGAAAAGAATTGCTTAAAGAAATCATAACACCTTTTAAAAACCTATCTCCAAAGGCACTCAAGATACTCAGAACATAGGACTCTTGATATGGTCTTTCATAAAACATTTCATAATGACTTAAATTTTCTTTCTCTTCTGGCTATACTCTGATTCTTAATAGAGCCATGGGTAATGCTTTAACCCACGTGAGGAGTGAGGTTTCCTGACAAATTTTACTCGACTGTTGCTTAAGGGTATAGTTCATTCTCTCTCTCTCTCTCCCCCCCCCTCCCTTTCTTCCCCCCCCCCCCCCCCCCGCTTGTGGTCTGTATGGGGTGTGATAGTCTCAATCTATAGATAATACTTTGCTCAGCTTGTCTCATAATCTTTGCTATAAAATGAGGGCCATTGTCAGATGACAGTCTTACAGGCACCCCACATTTTGGTATTATCTCTTTGAGCAAGACTTTGACTACTTCCCTTGCTTTCTCGGTGCGACAAGGGAAAGCCTCGGGCCACGCAGTAAAGATATCAACTAAAACTAGGATAGATCCTTCTTTTCAAGGCAATTCTATAAAGTCAATTTGCTAATATTCTCCTAAAAAATTTCCTTATTTCATAATCCCAAAGATGATCTTATTACTGATTCGGGGACATTTTTATATATAAATTTCACATCCGCTTCTAATTGTTTAAACAATCTTTGTCGTATTTCACTTTCTGTTCCCCGATATACTTTGTGATGTTCAGCTCGGGCAATTTCTCTTATTATTGTGGGTGGGACTATTATTTGACCTGTCGGTGTTACAGCCTATCCTGTTTCATTTTGTTAGCCTGCAATCTAATAATTAATTCTTCATCTTTTTCGTTATAATTTGGAGTTTCTTTAGGCAATTTTATACTTTTCTCTGGAACTAGTGCTAGGATGCCTTTTTCCGCAGCCTCTTTAGCAGCTTTATCGGCCAGTCGGTTACCTGCGTTCGGACCGGTCTTACCTAACTGATGTGCTTTACAGTGCATTATCGTGACTGCTGTTGGTTTTTGAATGGTTTCTAACAATTTCAGTACTTGTTCTGCGTGCTGAATGGTGGTTCCTTGCGCGGGTAACGGTCCTCTTTCTCTCCGTATCGCTCCATGCGCACGTACTACTCCAAAAGCATACTTTGAGTCTGTCCAAAAGTGTTGACTCGCTTTCCTTGACTTAGTTCCAGAGCTCGAATGAGAGCTATCAATTCAGCCTTTTGGGCAGATATCGTCGAAGGCAAAGTTGGCAACACAATTACCTCCTCAGTAGTTATTGTCTATCTTGATAAACGTTTTCCTTCACAGATGGAACCGCTTCCGTCGGCATACAGTTCCCAATCTGTTTCTTCTAGCGGCACATCTCAGAGATCCAGTCAGCTGGAGTAAACTCTTTCGATTGTCTGCAAGCAGTCACGTTCCAGTTCTCCTCCTTTAACTTGATCGGTTGTTGAAAACGCAACAGGGTTAACGGTGGTAGTAGTGTTTAGGTAAACATCATCTTGTTCCAGCCACACCACTTGGTATTTCAGCATCCTGCTAGGGGATACCCAATGCCCCCCTCTCTGTTTTAGCACAACAGTTATCATATGGGAAACGTACAGTAATCCTTTGTCCTCTAATCCTTTGTCCTCAGGTGAACTTACGAGCTTCCTGGATCAGTAGCACAGTTGCAGCGACGGCTCTCGGACGACCAGAGCATCCCAGACTCACATTACCTAATCGCTTCGAGAAGTAGGCCACAGCTCGCCCACTTGGCCCTACGTATTGGGCCAGGATACCCAGAGCTATACCTCTTCTTTCACGAGCAAAAAGTTCAAGTGTCTTCTTTGTGAGATCTGGCAGGCCTAGGGCTGGCACCCCTCTTACAGCCTGTTTCAGTTCTTGGAAAGTAGCTTTCTCGGCATCGGTCCAATCCATCGTTTGAGGTTTTGAGCTGCTCCTATAAAGGTCGGGCCAGCAAGCCACAACTTATAATCTACAGGTGACACCACTCGACCATTCCCGGCAACGCTCGTCATTAATTTTTTTCGTCTTAGGTTCGGGGAGACGACAAATTGCCTCTTTTCTCTCAGTTCCCAATTGTCTCTGTCCTTTTAGGATTTTAAAACTCATTTAAATAAGTTTCTTCTTTCTGGGTTATTTGGGTTTTTTTCTTTTGACGCTCGATATCCACCGATTCCCCAAAAGTTCAAAAAGTTAATAGTTAGCTTTGTGCATTGTTCTTCCGTCTCAGCTACAATTAACAGATCATCCATATATTTCAGCAAGATTTCTTGATTATTTTCTTTCTTCCAAATCTCTAATTCTCGTGCCAATTGATTTCCAAAAATGGTAAGACTATTCTTAAAGCCTTGAGGCAAGACTGTCCGCGTATATTGTGTTTTTCTCCCAGTCTCAGGATTTTCCCATTCCAAAGCAAAAACCCCTTGACTACTGGGATCCAAGGGAATACGGAAAAAGGCATCTTTTCGGTCTAACACTGTGAACCATTCTTGTTTCTCCGTTAGGGTTGCTAACAAAGTATAAGGATTTGCTACTACCGGATGAATATCTTGTACTATTTGATTTATTGCTCTGAGGAGGTCTTGAACTAATCTACCATCTTTTTCATTAGCCTTTTAACAGGCAAGATCGGGGTGTTATATCTGGATTCGCATTCTATTAACAATTTGTATCTTAAAAATGTTTGTATTACCATTGCTAACCCTTTCCGACTTTCCGGTCTTAGGGGGTATTGTTTAATTCTTACCGGATTCCATCCTGGCTTTAAATCAACTCTCACAGGTTCTGCTTTTTGGATTTACCAGGAACTTCCCAGTCCAGACGATTGGAATTACAGCATTAGACTTTGACTGGTATAATCTTCTGCTTTCGGTAACCATCCTGTTAACAACAAAGCCACTGCTTCGATACGTTTAGTTTCTGGAATTGAAGTTTTAATCTCTCCATTTTTTAATTTAACTTCTGCCTCTAAGTTCTCAAATAGATCTCTCCTTAACAGGGTTTTAGGAGAATCTGGCACATACAAAAACTGCTGAGTGACCCATTGCTTTCCTAATTTCATTGTTAAAGATTTAAAGAAGGGTCTAGTTTCTCGTTCACTTGTTGCACCGACACCACCAATTTCTTCAAAACTTAACTCTCCCTCTAAGGTATTTAAAACTGAAAAGGTGACTCTAGTGTCAATTCAAATTCCATTTTCTGTTCTCCCGGTTTAGCTGTAACCAGAGGTTCTGCTGGGAGACTCCCCGTCAGATACGTTCACTTAAAAAGAACAAATCTACCTATGGCACTTTATTCCATTTACTCTCTCTCTCCTACAAAACAACAGTAATTGCAATATAGTATTGTAACTCAAAGTTCTGTTTGTTTACCATTTTTCCTGCAATTCACCCCAATGTGCCAATAAACGTCCCAACGGTGATGGTTTTGGTAACTTTTCATCAGCGGTTCCATTTCCTGCACTCTTATTCTTAAACAATTTTGCTGATGCCTTTATACTTCTATACATTCAAATACCAAATACCAAACAAATGCAAATGACAGTTGTCCCAAATAATACACAAAGTCCAACCCAGCAATAGCTTTCGCTTATGACTTACGGGCAGACGCCTAGGCTTCCACTGCAGACGGGTACCCTCCAAGCCCCAACCCTGCGAAGCTTTTGCCGCGCCTCACGGGCAGGCTTTCCAAACAAATTCCAAAGCAGCGGCGCCTTACCTTTTTTTCCAGGGAACGCTGCGAGGAGCTTTGCGAGTCGAGGGTGACGGTTCTCCACGAGAATACCTCGGTGCCGGCCGGAGTTCGATCGACACTCGATCTCGTCCAGTCTCACTCGCAAGGTCCCATCTGGGTCGCCAAAACCGTTCCCGAAATCCGGAATAAAACTCCTTAACACCAACCTGAAGTTAAGCAGCGGGCACTTTGTTTATCGCAGCGCTGGGGACACGGGGGATCGCTCCTCCAAAGGCGTGTCCCGCTTAGTATCAAAATCCATCAGTTTTTACAGACTTTTCCTGTCAGGTCATTGTTACCTAAGCTCCTTCCGTAAAAATGCATACTATGCTCGTTCTTAAATTTAACCTTTATAATGATCGGTCCTTTGATTATATAACCTTATCAATATTCTTATTTAAAAACAATCATTGGTCAGTTACACTTAGCTCTGCTGACTGGCATCTTCGATCCTCAAATGGAGATGGGAAGGGTAAGGGGGTTTCCAAGCAGCAAACTGGCGTCCCCGACGGTTTCCTTAGTTTCCTGAAACAGAAGGTAGGAGAACCAGTAACTTCCTGGTGAGGTTTCTAGGGTTAGCTCTTTCAAACTTTAACAATATTAAGGTTCCTAGAGTCACGCGTAACACAGCTCCTCCTAAAGTTTCTATGGCTACGTTTCAAACTTAACGATCCTATACGTTATGCTTCACAATTTTACTTCTTAATCAAACCTAACTCTTCTATGTGATTAAATTTTGATTTCTTTACCGGAATATTTGCAACAGCTGGAGCCCAGCAGGAACAGGGGGGACACGGCCCGACCCCCCCAGCGCCTCACCTCCTCCTCCCCTGGGCTCCCTCACGGCCCCTCCACTCGTGCAAAGGGAGCGCAAACGCAGCCCGGAGGGCAAAGGGGACGGGCGGCCAGTGTTTATTCAGTCAGTCGCGTGCCTATCGAGTCCTGCCAGCGAGTCTGCTCTGGGGCTCGGGGCGCCCCCCGGCGCTCCCTCTGCCCCTCGGACACCTCTGATAGCCTATTTCCATACATTCTGTATGGCACGTCTAAATATTGGGATGGTGTTAATATTTTGTACCAGCTGTGGAAACTGGTTTGCTGCTAGGTGACTGCAAAAGTGAGATTTGGTAAATAATTATTAGAAATCTTACACTAACACTACGATTGAAACAATAGACAAAAGTATAGCCAAGCAATCGACTAGCAGAGGTAGGTACTCCTAAGTTTTGCAGTTCTTTGCTCTTATGACTAGATGTTCCTGTACGCTGGATGAGAACAATGCTGAAACTGACCACGTGTGATTGAACCTGCGTTAAGCTTCAAGATCAAAGAACAAGGACAAGAATAAAGACTTCGAGGACAGCCAGCAAGAACTTCAGATGGGTCGGTGGTTGCAAAAGCAGCCCTTCGTCTCAAATGGATCCTTCATTGCACGTGATCGGACGTAGGCAGTACTATGATAATCGGTTGCCGTCGTTTTTATGTATATGTATACTAATCTGATTAACATGCAATTAGTTATTCTGTATAACCTGTTTGTGCTAAAGCTGTGGCATGCACGCTAGGTGGAACTATCCCCCGTGCAGCCAGCGCTGCAATGAAGAATGCCTGCTTTCTAAAACTCCAAAACGAGTCTTAGGGAGTTTCTTCGACTGGCTTTTCAGTATCAGGGGTACAAGGGAAGAAAGAAAAACAAACAAACAAACAAACAAAAAAGGCAGTGGTGTGGGAAAGAGAGGGGACCAGGGGAGAGGCGGGGAGGGGCAGGGAGGGACCAGAATGCGGAATAGGGAAGACAGGGCCCTAACCCCTAACCCGACACCCTAACCCCTAACACCCTAACCCTAACTCCTAAGACTAACCCTAATCCTAACCCTAACCCAACCTTAACCCTAAGCCTAACCTTAGCCCTTAAAACTAACCTAATACAAACCCTAACCCTAACTCCTAACCCTAACCTAACCCTAACTCTTACCCTAACCCTAGCACTAACCCTAACCGTAACCCTAACCCCTAACCCTAAACCCTAACCCTAAGTCGTACCCTAACCCTAATCCTAACCTTAGCCCTTAAAACTAACCTAATACAAACCCTAACCCTAACTCCTAACCCTAACTCTTACCCTAACCCTAGCCCTAACCCCTAACTGTAACCCTAACCCTAAGCCTAACCCCAGTCCTAAGTCATACCCTAACCCTAATCCTAACCCAACCTTAACCCTAAGCCTAACCTTAGCCCTTAGAACTAACCTAATACAAACCCTAAGTCCTAACCCTAACCTTAACTCTTACCCTAACTCCTAACCCTAACCCGACACCCTAACCCGATACCGTAAACCAAGACCCTAACCCGACAACCTAATCCCTAAACCGACACCATAACCTGACACCCTAATGGCTCTAACCCTAAGCCGACATCCTAACACGTAACGTGATATGCTAACATTAACCCTAACTTCTAACCCTAAATCCTAACCCGACACCCTAACACCTAACCCAACACCCTAACCCCTAAGCCTAACCCTAACACAACACCCTAACTCTAACCCGACACCCTAACCTCACAACACAACCCAACACCCTAACCTGACACCGTAATCCTAATCCTAAACCCTAACCCCTAACCATAAACTGACAACTTAATCCTAACCCTTTGACCCCTGACCTGTGAGCATGGACCCCTGACCTCCATGAAGTTTAGCCCTTGGCAGCATTACCTTTGGCCCTCTGACCTTTGGTACCTGAGCCCAGTGACCTTTGACTTAACCCCATGACCTTTGACCCCATGATATTTGACCTTGACCCTGTGACCTTTGACCCCATAACCCCTAACCCGCTACTCTGACCCTAACCACTAACGGCCCTAAGACTAACCCTAGCCCCTAACTCCTAATCCCTAACCCACATCCAGCCACCACAGGGCTCTGTCCCACCTCTCATACTGCTCTCCAGTGAGGCCCCGCCCACTTGGTGTAACCCTAATTAGGGTTCCTCTACAGTAGGGTTTCCAGTGACTAGGGTTCCAGGGGACATGGGGTAGTGCAGCCTGGGGTTCCGCAAAGCTAGGATTATGGGTGTTTAGGGTTGTGGCCAGGGAGCCCCAAGGTAGGGTTAGGGCAGTCTGGGGTTAGGGGTCCCTGGGGTCTAGAGTGCCTGCAAACGCAGGGACCCCTAACCCCCCCTAACCATAGCCCTGCAGAGCCCTAACCACAACCCTACGGATTGGGGGCCCTAAGTGGGGGTCCCCCACTGGGGTTAGGGTGGGGTTCTACGTCTAAGAGGTCCCCTTACCATAGAGCACTAGGGGGTGTAATGTGGGGGTACCCCCTCAGTAGGGTTAGGGTGGGGTTCTGGGTCCCAATGGTACCCTAACCCTACCTTGAGCTAACTAAAACTGGAGGAGTGGGGCACGTGGCAGCTATTACCCTAATTGATTACTATGGGGAGAGTTCTAGCTTACTTTAATTATTGCATTGGGGGGTGTGTAGAGGTGTGCAAAGTAGGGGGTGGGGCTCAGGGAGGGAGTAGGTAGTGGGGGCAGGGCTCCTAATTAGGGGGTGGGGGTTGGGGAAGGATTACCTACTGGGGGTGGGGCTGCTAATTAGGGGGCTGGTGCTTGGGGCAGGGCCTGCTAATCCCAGGGCAGGTGCTGGGGGAGCCCACTAACACCAGGGGTGGGTGCTTGGGGGTGGACTTACCTCATTAAGTGGTAGGTAGGTGGGGAAAGTGGAGATAATCTATAAAAAAAAAATATTAAGAATATGTAAGTTTGGTGCAGCAGTAGAAATGGGCTTCCTGCCCAGGAGCAAGTGTTTCCTGTTTTGTTTTGTTTTTTTTTTTTTTAACTTTCTGCTCCCAGGGAGTTTACCAATTTCTACTGCTTTTTTTTTTTTTTAATGTTTGCTTTTAAACTTAAAATTACATTTAAGCGCAGCAGTAGTGCTAATTTTCAGTTAAGTTCAGATTGTGCAGTACTGCTGCGCTTAAGCGCTATAGTACTGCAAAATCTAAGGTTAAGGGCAGCAGTACTGCAAAGTTACAGTAGGAAATGGCTTCTGCCGTGGGAGTAAATTTTTACCTTCATTTTATAACTCTTTCCTCCCAGAGCCTGAACCATCTGCTACTGCTCTTTTGTTTTAAATTTAAGTGTCACAGTGGCAACGTCCAACTGTCACAGTGGCAACGTCCAACTGTCACAGTGGCAACGTCCAACTGTCACAGTGGCAACGTCCAACTGTCACAGTGGCAACGTCCAACTGTCACAGTGGCAACGTCCAACTGTCACAGTGGCAACGTCCAACTGTCACAGTACAGTTTTAGGATAGCAACGTTCAAGTTTCACCACACGATTTCACAAAAGCAACTGCAAAGTTTCGCTATACCAGTGTTCAAGTTTTACAATACAGTTTTACAATACAGTTGTACAACAGCAAATTCAAAAATTGCAATATAAAATGACTTCCACCATAAAGGTAAATGTTTTATTTTTTTTCTTAATTACACACAGGGACAGTGCCATATCCTACTCCTTTTTATTATTGTTTCACATGGTATTTAAATACAAAGTTTACAGACCATGTTCTGAGTTCACAAACCATGTTCCAACATATCAGTCTTTTCCACATTCCTCACTGCCATTATCTCCATTGTTGCACATCCAGAAGTTTTACTGCCCGAGGTGACATTACCTCCACAAGCCCTGTTCTCAAATAGAAAAGGAGTTGCTCCACTCCTTTTCACAGACTGTCCACTTCCACACCTAGGCACAAAAACAGAAATCGAAAAATATCATTACATCACAAACTACAAAGAGCACCCAAATATTTTACAAACACACCAAGGAAAAATACAGTTACACTCACACACTTCACAACCCTGGCCTACTCCATACTAGCCCTCTAGTCCAACTCCCCCCACCCTTCACCCGCAAAATCCTCAACTATCTTCCAAAGACCATCCGCTGACTAACATAATTCCCTGCACTAATTGGCAGTGACCATGTTCCAGGGGAGCACCGTTCCCAGGCGCCTAGAAAAAAATCCCCCTGCCTGCCAAAACCCCGGCCCGAGCCTGACCCCCATCTGAACATTGGCGATGAACATCACCTCACAGCGCAGCGGGGACGGGGGGGGGGACGGGGACAGGGGGAACAACAAAACCCACAACCCTGGCTGGGGAAAAAAAAATCCTTCAGCTAGAGTTTTTTTTTATTCTAATTGTATTTTTTTTTTTCCAATTCTAATTCCCTGGAAACCATCTCACCTGTACAACCTGAAAGGAAAAAAAACATTAAAAAGTCAAAACGCATAACCCTACAAGGTTACACACATTCACAACACACTACACATTGACATCGCATGCACACCGGCCCTCACTCTCAACTCATCCAACAGCCTGCCACCCTCAAGGGGCCATTGCCCTGTGCCTGCCGCACCAGGGCCCTCAAAAAACGCCCTGCCTGCCAAAACCCTGGCCCAAGCCTAACCCTGGTCTGAACATTGACCATGAACATCGCCTCACAGAGTGGCCACAACTGGGGGAAAAAAAAAAACCGCAGCTGGGGGGAAAAAAAAATCCCATGGCTGGGGATTTTTTATTCTAATTGTATTTTTTTTTTCCTAATTGCCTAACAAACATCTCTACTTCCACCCTGCAAGAGACCACTAAAAAGCTAAACCACATAACCCTACAAGGTTAGACACATTCATAACACACCACTCATTCAGATCACACGCACATGAGCCCTCACTCTCAACTAACCCATCCTGCCACCAAAGGGGGTCAAGGGGCCCTCGCCCCTTACTCGCAGCACCCGGGGCCTCAAAAATCACCCTGCCTGCAAAACCCCCAGCCGAACCTCCTTCCAAGCTCCCCACAAACTACCCTTCCATTACAGCAACACTTCAACACACACCATCTGCACCCTACACAGATTTTCAACCAGATACTTAGCTTTCATAGTGGCACTTGTCACAGTCCAACCTCCGTAGCAGCCACATCGCCTAAATGCGAGGTTCCTTCAGTTGCCTCGTGGCCTGTGATCACCTGCCAAACCAACACACAAAACTCTTGAATACACACTTCACCCCCAGCATAAAAAGAAATCCTCCACAGCTCCAAACACCTGCTTCCCACCGATTCCAAAAACAAAAACCTCAATGCCTTAACCATTTCGAGAAGCTTACCACAAAGTGTCCACATAAACACCCACGCCCAGTTACTGCCTTACTATATTCTACCTCACAATCCACTTGCAATCCACTCCCCTACTGGCATGCAATGACTCAAAAATCTTTTAACCCTCAATGCTAGCAATCGAGACATATCAACATTTCACCCGTAGACTCTTATCGCTGTTCCACCTACCCCTGACTCTACAGCCCCAGGCAGAGCAGCTCCAAGCCAAATGCACCTGTGCACAGACCAACACAACACAGAACACTACCAACAAGGTGATTCAAAGAGAGAAAACTCTCAACAAGAAGAATGACCCCCAGACAGGAGGTGCCAACTGGCAAATTGACCTACAGCACCCAAAACCATGAAGCAAGGAGGCTCTACAACAGCCCCAAAGAAGAAGAGGCAAAAGTAACAGCCCGTTACAAGATGGTACTGTCAAAACCAAGATGATGGATGCGTCAGAAGCCTGTCATCAAGACCTAGGAACATCAAGGTGCAGGGAAGAACTCCCAGTCCAAGACAAAACACAGCTAGAGAGCAGAGCTGCCAAAGCAGCCCGGAAGAGCGCCGCAAAAGAGAACCAGCAGGAACCTTCCAACACCAATCCACGCTTTAGAGCTCCGAGTGCAAGAAAAGAAGCACCCGACTGGCACAGTGCCGATGAGTAAGGGCATTCGAGACCCTAGGGACGGTGCCCGAAGTGCATGCCACGCTCCTCCAGCGCAAAGACTGATCATGGCATTGAGACCCGAGGAAGGTCTAAGCACACAAGACAGACTACACAAACTACACACCACCACAGACACAGGCTGGAACTGCCCTGCCTGGCACACGCTGGTCTCGGGCTCAAGAGCAACCCGCTCCCTTCATCTGCCCAAACAGGACTGCTCCTGGACAGCCCTGTCCTCCCAGTCTAACTTTAAAACCCCTCCTGTCAATTCCCAGCTTTGTCCCTCCCTCCCAGCCTCTCCCCAGCCCGGGTCCCTCAACTTAACTTTCAGAGGGCCAAGGGTATGAATCCATCCTCCGCAAAAATCACATGGGCTAACTGGGACGATCTGGCAGTCGCCAGACTCCTCTTCATCATCTGCAGTAAAGACAAAAAAAAAAAAGCAACAAAATCGGAAGAGGCAATAACCCATCAGCCAACACCAACTACTTTCCCAACCCCCCACTTAATCACACACACCACAGCGGTATGCTTACCTGCTTATTCCAGAGTCAGACCCTGCGGCCATCATCACTCATGGTACCTGAGACAGCAGGACACACAAAATTAGCATAGCAGTTGTGAGACTCACCAGGCCCATTCTCCTCCTCCCTAATCCACAGCTCACCTCCAATGCTCATCCAAATCCAAAGGTGGCCTGCATAGCGCCTGCAACACAAAAGATAAATGCTTAACCAAGCAACCACGTAATATTTGATATTCAACACCGACTCAGCCCACAACCAGCTCACCTTCTCAAACTCCTCATTGGCCTGCGGCATGGCTCCTCTGAGGCTGCGTGCGCCACCTGCAAAAACCAAAGCAGAATATGCATGCTGAGAGGCTGCCTGAAACCCTCAGCCTGCCCAGACCGATTCCCAACTCCCTCTCCTTTACCTTGGCCGCTAAACTACCCTGCTCTGTCATCGAGAGCTTGCCATGTCAAAGCACACGTACTACCTGCAAAAAACAAACAAGGGATGCTTCCAACTTTGCCAACAATGCAACACCTCCAAAGGAACGATTCCTTTAACCCAGTAGTCACAGCTCACCTTGCCCGAGACACCTCCAGTGTTGATGGCCCGCTTCGCTCCTTGCTTTGCACCTTCCAAATAAAAGAAAAAAAGAACCCCATCAGCTAGTCATAGAGCCACCGGCCGCATCTTCCCTCCGACTCCACTCACAGACCCACCTCCTTATGGCGCTCCGCTCCCCTCCTCCGTCGCTCTGGGGCACGCATCTTGTCTCTCCACATCTGAAAAAAACCCCATATTGAACAAGTCATCCTGGATGCAGAGCAAGAGCCTAACAACTCCAGAGATCTTGATTCCATCTAGGAATACCAGTACTCCAGCTACAACCAGCCATTTTTTCAAAAACAAAACCCAAAACCAACAAAAAAAACAGGGCCAAAATTTAAGCCCATCACGTGCAAGCCTCAACACCTTAGAGGCTCAAATCCACTTCACCACCCCTCAACAGCCTCTGCCACAAGCCTACAATCATTGCCATAAAGAAATCTCAACGTTGCCGTCCACACAGCCCACCAATGCCTACTCGATCCCAGGTGACTGTACGACCCTTGCCTAAACAATTAAGGCAAATCAACATTTCACCCATAGACTCTTACCGCTGTTCCACCTACCCCGACTCTACAGCCCCGGGCAGAGCGGCTCCAAGCCAAACACACCTGTGCACACACCAACACAAGACAGAACAGTACAGACAAGGTGATTCAGAGAGGACACTCTCGGCAAGAAGAATGACTCCCGAGCGGGAGGTGCCGTCCAGCAAGATGACCTAGAGGGTCCAAAACGCTGAGGCGAGGAGGCTGTACGGCAGACCCCCGAGGAGTCCAACGTAACAGCCTGTACCAAGATGGTACTGTCAAAACCGAGATGATGGATGCGCCAGAAGCCTGTCATCAAGACCTAGGAACATCAGGATGCGGGGAAGAACTCCCGGTCCGAGAAAACGGACGGCTAGAGAGCGGAGCTGCCAAAGAGGCCCAAAAGAACGCCACAAAATGAACCGACTGGAATCTGCCGAGACCAATCCATGCTTTAGAGCTCCAAATGCAAGAAAAGAAGCACCCGATTGGCACCGGGCCGATGAGTAAGAGCATTCGAGACCCTAGGGACGGCGCCTAAAGCGCGTGCCGTGCTCCCCCGGCACAAAGCGCGACGAGGACGTTGAGATCTGAGGAAGGTCTAAGCCACGGAGGACAGACTACACAAACCGCGCACCACCACACACACAGGCCGGAACCGTCCTGCCCGGCACACGCTGGTCTCGTGCTGAAAAGCAACCCGCTCCCTTCACCTGCGCAAAGGTGACTGGTTTGGGACAGCCCTCTCTCCTGCACTAACTGTAAAACCCCTCCCTGCAGTTCCCAGCTTTGTCCCTTCCTCCCAGCTGCTCCCCAGCCCGGGTCCCTCAACTTAGCTTTCAGAGGGCCGAGGGTCCAAATCCATCCTCCACAAAAACACACGGGCTAACCGGGATGTTCCTCAAGGGGACACATTGCTCTTCAACATCTGCAATGTAACAAACAAACAAACAAAAAAACCCACAAATCAGAAAGGGGAGTAAGCATCCCGCTGGCCAACGCCAACCACTTCCCCATCTCCCCCCTCCTCACAAGTCCCACTGTGTTCGCTTCCCCACTCATTCCAGTCTCAGGCCCTGCAGCCGTCTTCACTCGTGGTACCTAAGGTACCGAGAGACACCAACTTAGTGTGGCACTCATGAGAAGTCCACAGCCCTCCGCTCCTCCTCACTAATCCACAGCTCACCTCAAACGCTCATCCAATTCAAAGATAGCCCACACAACGCCTCCAGAATGGAAGGTAAATGCTTAACCGAGCAGCCCCATAACACTTAGCTATTCAACACCGACCCGGCCAACAACCGCCTCACCTTCGAGGACCCCTCACCGGCATGCAGCTTTGCAGGAGACCTTATAGCAGACTTCACGGTACGTAAAGGGTGCCTATAAGAAACCTGCAGAGGGACTTTTTACAAGGGAGTACAGCAATAGGACAAGGTGGTAACAACTTCAGTCCTAAAGAGAGTACATTTAGCTTAGGCATTAGGAAGACATTTCTCACTAGGGGTGGCGAGGCACTGGAACGGGTTGCCCAGAGAACCTGGGGATGCTCCCTCCCTGGAAGCATTCAAGGCCAGATCAGATGGGGCTTTGAGCAACCTGGTCTCGCGGAAGGTGTCCCTACCCATTACAGGGGGTGGAAGGGTTGGAACTAGAGGATCTTTATGGTGCCTTCCAACCCAAACCATTCTACGATTCTATGACATCCAAATCCACCTGCAAAACTCCTCTGAGAAGGGCTGGTGAACCCTCCTCCCTCCCCCCAGCAGTCCCAGAACTTCAGAAACCCCTTTTCTCCTCAACTGTCAGGAAAGGAACCCCACTGCTTCCTGACACCTCCTGCCCTCGATTCGCAGCCCTGAACCCCCTTCAGTGGCTACTCCTCAGGAGCCGCTCTTCTGAGCCACATCCCAAATTCTGGGGGCACCTCCTAACCTACAGCTTCCCAGAGACTCTGAGCTCTGCTACATGCCCACAAAATAAAGTCAAGTCCCAAGGCTTCTAATCTACAAGGGGCCTGCCACAAGCTGCAAAGGTTCTAGGGACAACATGGCATTCTGTGAGCATTGAGGAAAGGCGACAAGGCATCCCAAACCCTGAAAGGCGTTGTGCTTCAAGGCCCTTCTGCTTTCTTCAGAAATACTAAAACTCCATATACAGATGCATACAAGACACTCACCCTAACCCCTGCTAAACAATGTCACCATTGGTCCCGTTAAGAGAGACATCATCAACTTACACAGCATACAGCAGAACTGGTGAAAAAAACCCAAGGTTCCTTTTTCAATAAAGCTGGGAATTCCAGGAAAACACAATGCATGAAGAATTTAAAAAAAAAAAAGCAACAAACAATGCATACTATTAAACCATCTTACTACCCCTGAACACTCAAACCAAAATTACTGACCTGAACAAAAGAACGGAAAGGAAAAAACAAGCTGCATACAAGTGTTACTTTCTACCACACATGCTGCTGAACCTTGACTGGTCCTGAAGCTCTTACCTCAGGCAGACACCTCCTCCCAAAGGGCTGAGCCAGCTCAAAAGCTACAGAGAACTCAAAGAAGAGCTGAGCACCAACACCAGAGAAACCCAGGAGCACAATGAGCTCCCTCAGCAGAGGCTGTGGCTCAAATACCCCGAGCCTCTGCCCACCACCATTAGTGGAATCACCTGGGAATGGGGGAGGGCAAACCACCAGAAGTTATAAGAGTCACCTGGAGGAGCAGTAGGAGTATTCACATGTGCCTTCAATTTACAGTGAGCAAAGCACTGAACAAAGCAAGCATGCCTTATTGGAAATTACGATACCTGCTCTTGTACTAGAGATACACTTATTGCAACAGCAATGTGACCGGGCAGGGAACCCTAACCCTAGCCCTAACATTAGCCCTAAGTCGTACCCTAACCCTAATCCTAACCCTAACCCAACCTTAACCCTAAAACTAACCTTAGCCCTTAAAACTAACCTAATAGAAACCCTAACCCTAACTCCTAACCCTAAGCCTAACCTAACCCTAACCCTAGCCGTAACCCTAACCCTAACCCTAACCCTAGCCCTAAGCCTAACCCCTAACCCTAACCATAACCCTAAACCCTAACCCTAACACTAGCCATAAGTCATACCCTAACCCTAATCCTAGCCCTAACCCAACCTTAAACCTAACCCTATCCTTAGCCCTTAAAACTAAACCAATAAAAACTCTAACCCTAACTCCTAACCCTAACCCTAACTCTTACCCTAACCCTAACCCTACACCTAGCCCTAACCCTAAACCTATACTTAGCCCTTAAAACTAACCTAATACAAAATCTAACCCTAACTCCTAACCCTAACCTAACCCTAAACCTAACCCTAAATCTTACCCTAACCCTAAACCTAACATTAGCCCTAACCCTAACCCCTAAACCGTAACCCTAAACCTAAGCCTAACCCCTGACCTCTAACCATAAACCTAAACCCTAAGCCTAACCCTAGCCCTAACCCTAGCCCTAAGTCGTAAGCAAACCCTAACCTTAACGCTAACCCAAACTTAACCCTAAGCCTAACCTTCGCCCTTAAAACTAACCTAATACAAACACTAACCCTAACTCCTAACCCTAATCCTAACCTAACCCTAACCCTAGCCCTAACCCTAACCCTAACCCTAAGCCTAACCCCTAACCCTAACCATAACCCTAAACCCTAACCCTAACCCTAGCCCTAACCCTAGCCCTAAGTCGTACCCTAACCCTAATCCTAACCATAACAAAACCTTTACCCTAAGCTTAGCCTTAACCGCTAAAAATAACCTGATACAAATCCTAACCCTAACTACTAACCCTAAAAGTAACCTAACAGTAACCCTAAATCTTACCCTAACCCTTAACCCCTAACCCTAAACCCTAACCCTAACCCTAACTCTTACCCTAGCCCTAACCCTAACCTTAGCCCTAACCCTAACCCCTAACCCCTAACCGTAACCCTAAGCCTAACCCCTAACCCCTAACCCCTAAACCCTAACCCTAACCATAACCCTAAACCCTAACCCTAACCCTAGACCTAACCCTAGCCCTAAGTCGTACCCTAACCCTAATCCTAACCCTAACCCAACCTTAACCCTAAAACTAAATTTAGCCCTTAAAACTAACCCAATACAAACTCTAAAACTAACTCCTAACCCTAACCCTAACCTAACCCTAACCCTAGCCGTAACCCTAACCCTAGCCCTAACCCTAACCCTAACCCTAACCTTAGCCCTAACACTAACCCCTAACCCCTAACCGTAACGCAAACCCTAAGCCTAACATCTAACCCCTAACCCCTAACCCCAACCATAACCTTAAACCCTAACCCTAAACATAACCCTAGCCTTAACCCTAGCCCTAAGTCGTACCCTAACCCTAATCCTAACCCTAACCCAACATTAAACCTAAGCCTATCCTTAGCCCTTAAAACTAACCTAATACAAACCCTAACCCTAACTCCTAACCCTAACCCTAACCTAACCCTAACGTTAAATCTTACCCTAACCCTAGCCGTAAACCTAACCCTAACCCTAACCCTAGCCGTAACCCGAACCCTAACCCTAACCCTAGCCCTAACCCTAACGCTAACCCTAACCCCTAACCCCTAACCGTAACGCTAACCCTAAGCCTAACCCCTAACCCCTAACCCCTAACCCTAACCATAACCCTAAACCCTAACCCTAACCCTAACCCTAACCCTAGCCCTAAGTCGTACCCTAATCCTAACCCTAACCCAACGTTAACCCTAAGACTAACCTTAGCCCTTAAAACTAACCTAATAGAAACCCTAACCCTAACTCCTAACCCTAACCCTAACCCTAGCCGTAACCCTAACCCTAACCCTAACCCTAGCCCTAACCCTAACCCTAACCCTAACCTTAGCCCTAACCCTAACCACTAACCCCTAACCGTAACGCTAACCCTAAGCCTAACCCCTAACCCCTAACCCCTAACCCTAACCATAAACCTAAACCCTAACCCTAACCCTAACCCTAGCCCTAACCCTAGCCCTAAGTCGTACCCTAACCCTAATCCTAACCCTAACCCAACCTTAACCCTAAAACTAACCTTACTCCTTAAAACTAACCTAATACAAACCCTAATCCTAACTCCTAACCCTAACCTTAACCTAACCCTAAGCCTAGCCGTAACCCTAACCCTAACCCTAAACCTAGCCCTAACCCTAACCTTAGCCCTAACCCTAACCCTTAACCCCTAACCGTAATGCTAACCCTAAGCCTAACCCCTAACCCCTAACCCCTAACCCTAACCATAACCCTAAACCCTAACCCTAACCCTAACCTTAACCCTGGCTGTAACGCTAGCCCTAAGTCATACCCTAACGCTAATCCTAACCCTAACCCAACGTTAACCCTAAAACTAACCTTAGCCCTTAAAACTAACCTAATAGAAACCCTAACCCTAACTCCTAACCCTAAACCTAACCTAATCCTAACCCCAGCCGTAACCCTAACCCTAACCCTAACCCTAGCCCTAGCCCTAACCCTAACCCTAACCCTAACGTTAGCCCTAACCCTAACCACTAACCCCTAACCGTAACGCTAACCCTAAGTCTAACCCCTAACCCATAACGCCTAACCCTAACCATAGACCCTACACCCTAAACCTAACCCTAACCCTAGCCCTAACCCTAGCCCTAAGTCGTACCCTAACCCTAATCCTAACCCTAACCCAACGTTAACCCTAAGACTAACCTTAGCCCTTAAAACTAACCTAATACAAACCCTAACCCTAACTCCTAACCCTAAACCTAACCTAACCATAACCCTAGCCGTAACCCTAACCCTAACACTAGCCTTAACCCTAACCCTAACCTTAGCCCTAACCCTAACCACTAAACCCTAACCGTAACGCTAACCCTAAGTCTAACCTCTAACCCATAACGCCTAACCCTAACTATAACCCTAAACCCTAACCCTAAACCTAACCCTAACCCTAGCCCTAATCCTAGCCCTAACCTTAGCCCTAACCCTAACCCCTAACCGTAACGCTAACCCTAAGCCTAACCCCTAAACCCTAACCCCTAACCCTAACCATAACCCTAAACCCTAACCCTAACCCTAACCCTAGCCCTAACCCTAGCCCTAAGTCGTACCCTAACCCTAATCCTAACCCTAACCCAACCTTAACCCTAAAACTAAACTTAGCCCTTAAAACTAACCTAATAGAAACCCTAACCCTTACTCCTAACCCTCAGCCTAACCTAACTCTAACCCTAGCTGTAACCCTAACCCTAACTCTAGCCCTAACCCTAACTCTAACCTTAGCCCTAACGCTAACCCCTAACCCCTAACCATAACGCTAACCCTAAGTCTAACCCCTAACCCATAACTCTTAACCGTAACCAAAAACCTAAACCCTAACCCTAACCCTAACCCTAACCCTAACCCAAAACCCTAACCCTAACCCTAACCCTAACCCTAGTCGTAACCCTAAACCTAAAGCTAACCCTAACCTTAGCCCTAACCCTAACCCCTAACCGTAACGCTAACCCTAAGCCTAACCCCTAACCCCTAACCCCTAACCCTAACCATAACCCTAAACCCTAACCCTAACCCTAACCCTAACCCTAACCTCTAACACTAACCCTAACCCTAGCCCTAACCCTAAATCCTAACCCTAACCCTAACCTAACCCTAGCCGTAACCCTAACCCTAACCCTAACCCTAGCCCTAACCCTAACCCTAACCCTAACTGTAGCCCTAACCCTAAACACTAACCCCTAACCGTAACGCTAACCCTAAGCCTAACCCCTAACCCCTAACACCTAACCCTAACCATAACCCTAAACCCTAACTCTAACCCTAGCCCTAAGCCTAGCCCTAAGTCGTACCCTAACCCTAATCCTAACCCTAACCCAACCTTAACCCTAAAACTAACCTTAGCCCTTAAAACTAACCTAATAGAAACACTAACTCCTAACCCTAAGCCTAACCCCTAACCCCAACCCCTAACTGTAACCCTATCCCTAAATCCTAACCCTAACCCTAACCCTAACCCTAACCTTAGCCCTAACCCTAACCCCTAACCCCTAACCGTAACGCTAACCCTAAGCCTAACCCCAACCCCTAACCCCAAACTGTAACCCTATCCCTAAACCCTAACCCTAACCCTAACCCTAACCCTAGCCCTAACCCTAGCCCTAAGTCGTACCCTAATCCTAATCCTAACCCTAACCCAACGTTAACCCTAAAACTAAACTTAGCCCTTACAACTAACCTAATACAAACCCTAACCCTAACTCCTAACCATAACCCTAACCTAACCCTAACCCTAGCCGTAACCCTAATCCTAAACCTAACCCTAACCCTAGCCCTAACCCTAACCCTAACCTTAGCCCTAACCCTAACCCCTAACCCCTAACCGTAACGCTAACCCTAAGTCTAACCCCTAACCCATAACGCCTAACCCTAACCATAACCCTAAACCCTAACCCTAACCCTAACCCTAGCCCTAACCCTAGCCCTAAATCGTACCCTAACCCTAATCCTAACCCTAACCCAACGTTAACCCTAAGACTAACCTTAGCCCTTAAAACTAACCTAATAGAAACCCTAACCCTAACTCCTAACCCTAACCCTAACCTAACCCTAACCATAGCCGTAACCCTAACCCTAACCCTAACCCTAGCCCTAACCCTAACCCTAAGCCTAACCCTAACCCTAGCCCTAACCCTAACCCTAACCCTAACCCTAACCCTAGCCCTAACCCTAGCCCTAAGTCGTACCCTAACCCTAATCCTAACCCTAACCCAACCTTAACCCTAAAACTAAACTTAGCCCTTAAAACTAACCTAATAGAAACCCTAAACATAACTTCTAACCCTAAGCCTAACCTAACCCTAACCCTAGCCGTAAACCTAACCCTAACTCTAGCCCTAACCCTAACCCCTAACCGTAACGCTAACCCTAAGCCTAACCCCTAACCCCTAACCCCTAACCATAACCCTAAACCCTAACCCTAAACCTAACCCTAACCCAAAACCCTAACCCTAACCCTAACCCTAGCCCTAACCCTAGCCCTAAGTCGTACCCTAACCCTAATCCTAACCCTAACCCAACCTTAACCCTAAAACTAACCTTAGCCCTTAAAACTAACCTAATAGAAACCCTAACCCTAACTCCTAACCCTAAGCCTAACCTAACCCTAACCCTAACCCTAGCCGTAACCCTAACCCTAACCCTAACCCTAGCCCTAACCCTAACCCTAACCCTAACCCTAACCTTAGCCCTAACCCTAACCCCTAACCCCTAACCGTAACGCTAACCCTAAGCCTAACCCCTAACCCCTAACCCCTAACCCTAACCATAACCCTAAACCCTAACCCTAACCCTAACCCTAACCCTAGCCCTAACCCTAGCCCTAAGTCGTACCCTAACCCTAATCCTAACCCTAACCCAACCTTAACCCTAAAACTAACCTTAGCCCTTAAAACTAACCTAATAGAAACCCTAACCCTAACTCCTAACCCTAAGCCTAACCTAACCCTAACCCTAACCCTAGCCATAACCCTAACCCTAACCCTAACCCTAGCCCTAAACCTAACCCTAACCCTAACCCTAACCTTAGCCCTAACCCTAACCCCTAACCCCTAACCGTAACGCTAACCCTAAGCCTAACCCCTAACCCCTAACCCCTAACCCTAACCATAACCCTAAACCCTAAACCTAACCCTAACACTAACCCTAGCCCTAACCCTAGCCCTAAGTCGTACCCTAACCCTAATCCTAACCCTAACCCAACCTTAACCCTAAAACTAACCTTAGCCCTTAAAACTAACCTAATAGAAACCCTAACCCTAACTCCTAACCCTAAGCCTAACCTAACCCTAACCCTAACCCTAGCCGTAACCCTAACCCTAACCCTAACCCTAGCCCTAACCCTAACCCTAACCTTAGCCCTAACCCTAACCCCTAACCCCTAACCGTAACGCTAACCCTAAGCCTAACCCCTAACCCCTAACCCCTAACCCTAACCATAACCCTAAACCCTAACCCTAACCCTAACCCTAACCCTAGCCCTAACCCTAGCCCTAAGTCGTACCCTAACCCTAATCCTAACCCTAACCCAACCTTAACCCTAAAACTAACCTTAGCCCTTAAAACTAACCTAATAGAAACCCTAACCCTAACTCCTAACCCTAAGCCTAACCTAACCCTAACCCTAACCCTAGCCGTAACCCTAACCCTAACCCTAACCCTAGCCCTAACCCTAACCCTAACCCTAACCTTAGCCCTAACCCTAACCCCTAACCCCTAACCGTAACGCTAACCCTAAGCCTAACCCCTAACCCCTAACCCCTAACCCTAACCATAACCCTAAACCCTAACCCTAACCCTAACCCTAACCCTAGCCCTAAGTCGTACCCTAACCCTAATCCTAACCCTAACCCAACCTTAACCCTAAAACTAACCTTAGCCCTTAAAACTAACCTAATAGAAACCCTAACCCTAACTCCTAACCCTAAGCCTAACCTAACCCTAACCCTAACCCTAGCCGTAACCCTAACCCTAACCCTAACCCTAGCCCTAACCCTAACCCTAACCCTAACCCTAACCTTAGCCCTAACCCTAACCCCTAACCCCTAACCGTAACGCTAACCCTAAGCCTAACCCCTAACCCCTAACCCCTAACCCTAACCATAACCCTAAACCCTAACCCTAACCCTAACCCTAGCCCTAACCCTAGCCCTAAGTCGTACCCTAACCCTAATCCTAACCCTAACCCAACCTTAACCCTAAAACTAACCTTAGCCCTTAAAACTAACCTAATAGAAACCCTAACCCTAACTCCTAACCCTAAGCCTAACCTAACCCTAACCCTAACCCTAGCCGTAACCCTAACCCTAACCCTAAACCTAGCCCTAACCCTAACCCTAACCCTAACCTTAGCCCTAAACCTAACCCCTAACCCCTAACCGTAACGCTAACCCTAAGCCTAACCCCTAACCCCTAACCCCTAACCCTAACCCTAACCCTAACCCTAGCCCTAACCCTAGCCCTAAGTCGTACCCTAACCCTAATCCTAACCCTAACCCAACCTTAACCCTAAAACTAACCTTAGCCCTTAAAACTAACCTAATAGAAACCCTAACCCTAACTCCTAACCCTAAGCCTAACCTAACCCTAACCCTAACCCTAGCCGTAACCCTAACCCTAACCCTAACCCTAGCCCTAACCCTAACCCTAACCTTAGCCCTAACCCTAACCCCTAACCCCTAACCGTAACGCTAACCCTAAGCCTAAGCCCTAACCCCTAACCCCTAACCCTAACCATAACCCTAAATCCTAACCCTAACCCTAACCCTAACCCTAGCCCTAACCCTAGCCCTAAGTCGTACCCTAACCCTAATCCTAACCCTAACCCAACCTTAACCCTAAAACTAACCTTAGCCCTTAAAACTAACCTAATAGAAACCCTAACCCTAACTCCTAACCCTAAGCCTAACCTAACCCTAACCCTAACCCTAGCCGTAACCCTAACCCTAACCCTAACCCTAGCCCTAACCCTAACCCTAACCCTAACCTTAGCCCTAACCCTAACCCCTAACCCCTAACCGTAACGCTAACCCTAAGCCTAACCCCTAACCCCTAACCCCTAACCCTAACCATAACCCTAAACCCTAACCCTAACCCTAACCCTAACCCTAGCCCTAAGTCGTACCCTAACCCTAATCCTAACCCTAACCCAACCTTAACCCTAAAACTAACCTTAGCCCTTAAAACTAACCTAATAGAAACCCTAACCCTAACTCCTAACCCTAAGCCTAACCTAACCCTAACCCTAACCCTAGCCGTAACCCTAACCCTAACCCTAACCCTAGCCCTAACCCTAACCCTAACCCTAACCCTAACCTTAGCCCTAACCCTAACCCCTAACCCCTAACCGTAACGCTAACCCTAAGCCTAACCCCTAACCCCTAACCCCTAACCCTAACCATAACCCTAAACCCTAACCCTAACCCTAACCCTAGCCCTAACCCTAGCCCTAAGTCGTACCCTAACCCTAATCCTAACCCTAACCCAACCTTAACCCTAAAACTAACCTTAGCCCTTAAAACTAACCTAATAGAAACCCTAACCCTAACTCCTAACCCTAAGCCTAACCTAACCCTAACCCTAACCCTAGCCGTAACCCTAACCCTAACCCTAAACCTAGCCCTAACCCTAACCCTAACCCTAACCTTAGCCCTAAACCTAACCCCTAACCCCTAACCATAACGCTAACCCTAAGCCTAACCCCTAACCCCTAACCCCTAACCCTAACCCTAACCCTAACCCTAGCCCTAACCCTAGCCCTAAGTCGTACCCTAACCCTAATCCTAACCCTAACCCAACCTTAACCCTAAAACTAACCTTAGCCCTTAAAACTAACCTAATAGAAACCCTAACCCTAACTCCTAACCCTAAGCCTAACCTAACCCTAACCCTAACCCTAGCCGTAACCCTAACCCTAACCCTAACCCTAGCCCTAACCCTAACCCTAACCTTAGCCCTAACCCTAACCCCTAACCCCTAACCGTAACGCTAACCCTAAGCCTAAGCCCTAACCCCTAACCCCTAACCCTAACCATAACCCTAAATCCTAACCCTAACCCTAACCCTAACCCTAGCCCTAACCCTAGCCCTAAGTCGTACCCTAACCCTAATCCTAACCCTAACCCAACCTTAACCCTAAAACTAACCTTAGCCCTTAAAACTAACCTAATAGAAACCCTAACCCTAACTCCTAACCCTAAGCCTAACCTAACCCTAACCCTAACCCTAGCCGTAACCCTAACCCTAACCCTAACCCTAGCCCTAACCCTAACCCTAACCCTAACCCTAACCTTAGCCCTAACCCTAACCCCTAACCCCTAACCGTAACGCTAACCCTAAGCCTAACCCCTAACCCCTAACCCCTAACCCTAACCATAACCCTAAACCCTAACCCTAACCCTAACCCTAGCCCTAACCCTAGCCCTAAGTCGTACCCTAACCCTAATCCTAACCCTAACCCAACCTTAACCCTAAAACTAACCTTAGCCCTTAAAACTAACCTAATAGAAACCCTAACCCTAACTCCTAACCCTAAGCCTAACCTAACCCTAACCCTAACCCTAGCCGTAACCCTAACCCTAACCCTAACCCTAACCCTAACCCTAACCTTAGCCCTAACCCTAACCCCTAACCCCTAACCGTAACGCTAACCCTAAGCCTAACCCCTAACCCCTAACCCCTAACCCTAACCATAACCCTAAACCCTAACCCTAACCCTAACCCTAGCCCTAACCCTAGCCCTAAGTCGTACCCTAACCCTAATCCTAACCCTAACCCAACCTTAACCCTAAAACTAACCTTAGCCCTTAAAACTAACCTAATAGAAACCCTAACCCTAACTCCTAACCCTAAGCCTAACCTAACCCTAACCCTAACCCTAGCCGTAACCCTAACCCTAACCCTAATCCTAGCCCTAACCCTAACCCTAACCCTAACCCTAACCTTAGCCCTAACCCTAACCCCTAACCCCTAACCGTAACGCTAACCCTAAGCCTAACCCCTAACCCCTAACCCCTAACCCTAACCATAACCCTAAACCCTAACCCTAACCCTAACCCTAACCCTAGCCCTAACCCAAGCCCTAAGTCGTACCCTAACCCTAATCCTAACCCTAACCCAACCTTAACCCTAAAACTAACCTTAGCCCTTAAAACTAACCTAATAGAAACCCTAACCCTAACTCCTAACCCTAAGCCTAACCTAACCCTAACCCTAACCCTAGCCGTAACCCTAACCCTAACCCTAACCCTAGCCCTAACCCTAGCCCTAACCCTAACCCTAACCTTAGCCCTAACCCTAACCCCTAACCCCTAACCGTAACGCTAACCCTAAGCCTAACCCCTAACCCCTAACCCCTAACCCTAACCATAACCCTAAACCCTAACCCTAACCCTAACCCTAACCCTAGCCCTAACCCTAGCCCTAAGTCGTACCCTAACCCTAACCCTAACCCTAACCCTAACCTTAGCCCTAACCCTAACCCCTAACCCGTAACCGTAACGCTAACCCTAAGCCTAACCCCTAACCCCTAACCCCTAACCCTAACCATAACCCTAAACCCTAACCCTAACCCTAACCCTAACCCTAGCCCTAACCCTAGCCCTAAGTCGTACCCTAACCCTAATCCTAACCCTAACCCAACCTTAACCCTAAAACTAACCTTAGCCCTTAAAACTAACCTAATAGAAACCCTAACCCTAACTCCTAACCCTAAGCCTAACCTAACCCTAACCCTAACCCTAGCCGTAACCCTAACCCTAACCCTAACCCTAGCCCTAACCCTAACCCTAACCCTAACCCTAACCCTAACCTTAGCCCTAACCCTAACCCCTAACCCCTAACCGTAACGCTAACCCTAAGCCCAACCCCTAACCCCTAACCCCTAACCCTAACCATAACCCTAAACCCTAACCCTAACCCTAACCCTAACCCTAGCCCTAACCCTAGCCCTAAGTCGTACCCTAACGCTAATCCTAACCCTAACCCAACCTTAACCCTAAAACTAACCTTAGCCCTTAAAACTAACCTAATAGAAACCCTAACCCTAACTCCTAACCCTAAGCCTAACCTAACCCTAACCCTAACCCTAGCCGTAACCCTAACCCTAACCCTAACCCTAGCCCTAACCCTAACCCTAACCCTAACCCTAACCCCTAACCCCTAACCGTAACGCTAACCCTAAGCCTAACCCCTAACCCCTAACCGTAACGCTAACCCTAAGCCTAACCCCTAACCCCTAACCCCTAACCCTAACCATAACCCTAAACCCTAACCCTAATCTAACCCTAACCCTAGCCCTAACCCTAGCCCTAAGTCGTACCCTAACCCTAATCCTAACCCTAACCCAACCTTAACCCTAAAACTAACCTTAGCCCTTAAAACTAACCTAATAGAAACCCTAACCCTAACTCCTAACCCTAAGCATAACCTAACCCTAACCCTAACCCTAGCCGTAACCCTAACCCTAACCCTAACCCTAACCTTAGCCCTAACCCTAACCCCTAACCGTAACGCTAACCCTAAGCCTAACCCCTAACCCCTAACCCCTAACCCTAACCATAACCCTAAACCCTAACCCTAACCCTAACCCTAGCCCTAACCCTAGCCCTAAGACGTACCCTAACCCTAATCCTAACCCTAACCCAACCTTAACCCTAAAACTAACCTTAGCCCTTAAAACTAACCTAATAGAAACCCTAAGCCTAACCTAACCCTAACCCTAACCCTAGCCGTAACCCTAACCCTAACCCTAACCCTAGCCCTAACCCTAGCCCTAACCCTAACCTTAGCCCTAACCCTAACCCCTAACCCCTAACCGTAACGCTAACCCTAAGCCTAACCCCTAACCCCTAACCCCTAACCCTAACCATAACCCTAAACCCTAACCCTAACCCTAACCCTAACCCTAGCCCTAACCCTAGCCCTAAGTCGTACCCTAACCCTAATCCTAACCCTAACCCAACCTTAACCCTAAAACTAACCTTAGCCCTTAAAACTAACCTAATAGAAACCCTAACCCTAACTCCTAACCCTAAGCCTAACCTAACCCTAACCCTAACCCTAGCCGTAACCCTAACCCTAACCCTAACCCTAGCCCTAACCCTAACCCTAACCCTAACCCTAACCTTAGCCCTAACCCTAACCCCTAACCCCTAACCGTAACGCTAACCCTAAGCCTAACCCCTAACCCCTAACCCCTAACCCTAACCATAACCCTAAACCCTAACCCTAACCCTAACCCTAACCCTAGCCCTAACCCTAGCCCTAAGTCGTACCCTAACCCTAATCCTAACCCTAACCCAACCTTAACCCTAAAACTAACCTTAGCCCTTAAAACTAACCTAATAGAAACCCTAACCCTAACTCCTAACGCTAAGCCTAACCTAACCCTAACCCTAACCCTAGCCGTAACCCTAACCATAACCCTAACCCTAGCCCTAACCCTAACCCTAACCCTAACCCTAACCTTAGCCCTAACCCTAACCCCTAACCCCTAACCGTAACGCTAACCCTAAGCCTAACCCCTAACCCCTAACCCCTAACCCTAACCATAACCCTAAACCCTAACCCTAACCCTAACCCTAACCCTAGCCCTAAGTCGTACCCTAACCCTAATCCTAACCCTAACCCAACCTTAACCCTAAAACTAACCTTAGCCCTTAAAACTAACCTAAAAGAAACCCTAACCCTAACTCCTAACCCTAAGCCTAACCTAACCCTAACCCTAACCCTAGCCGTAACCCTAACCCTAACCCTAACCCTAGCCCTAACCCTAACCCTAACCCTAACCCTAACCTTAGCCCTAACCCTAACCCCTAACCCCTAACCGTAACGCTAACCCTAAGCCTAACCCCTAACCCCTAACCCCTAACCCTAACCATAACCCTAAACCCTAACCCTAACCCTAACCCTAACCCTAGCCCTAACCCTAGCCCTAAGTCGTACCCTAACCCTAATCCTAACCCTAACCCAACCTTAACCCTAAAACTAACCTTAGCCCTTAAAACTAACCTAATAGAAACCCTAACCCTAACTCCTAACCCTAAGCCTAACCTAACCCTAACCCTAACCCTAGCCGTAACCCTAACCCTAACCCTAACCCTAGCCCTAACCCTAACCCTAACCTTAGCCCTAACCCTAACCCTAACCCCTAACCGTAACGCTAACCCTAAGCCTAACCCCTAACCCCTAACCCCTAACCCTAACCATAACCCTAAACCCTAACCCTAACCCTAACCCTAACCCTAGCCCTAACCCTAGCCCTAAGTCGTACCCTAACCCTAATCCTAACCCTAACCCAACCTTAACCCTAAAACTAACCTTAGCCCTTAAAACTAACCTAATAGAAACCCTAACCCTAACTCCTAACCCTAAGCCTAACCTAACCCTAACCCTAACCCTAGCCGTAACCCTAACCCTAACCCTAACCCTAGCCCTAACCCTAACCCTAACCCTAACCCTAACCTTAGCCCTAACCCTAACCCCTAACCCCTAACCGTAACGCTAACCCTAAGCCTAACCCCTAACCCCTAACCCCTAACCCTAACCATAACCCTAAACCCTAACCCTAACCCTAACCCTAACCCTAGCCCTAACCCTAGCCCAAAGTCGTACCCTAACCCTAATCCTAACCCTAACCCAAACTTAACCCTAAAACTAACCTTAGCCCTTAAAACTAACCTAATAGAAACCCTAACCCTAACTCCTAACGCTAAGCCTAACCTAACCCTAACCCTAACCCTAGCCGTAACCCTAACCCTAACCCTAACCCTAGCCCTAACCCTAACCCTAACCCTAACCCTAACCCTAGCCCTAACCCTAACCCTAACCCTAACCCTAACCCTAACCTTAGCCCTAACCCTAACCCCTAACCCCTAACCATAACGCTAACCCTAAGCCTAACCCCTAACCCCTAACCCCTAACCCTAACCATAACCCTAAACCCTAACCCTAACCCTAACCCTAGCCCTAGCCCTAACCCTAGCCCTAAGTCGTACCCTAACCCTAATCCTAACCCTAACCCAACCTTAACCCTAAAACTAACCTTAGCCCTTAAAACTAACCTAATAGAAACCCTAACCCTAACTCCTAACCCTAAGCCTAACCTAACCCTAACCCTAACCCTAGCCGTAACCCTAACCCTAACCCTAACCCTAGCCCTAACCCTAACCCTAACCTTAGCCCTAACCCTAACCCTAACCCCTAACCGTAACGCTAACCCTAAGCCTAACCCCTAACCCCTAACCCCTAACCCTAACCATAACCCTAAACCCTAACCCTAACCCTAACCCTAACCCTAGCCCTAACCCTAGCCCTAAGTCGTACCCTAACCCTAATCCTAACCCTAACCCAACCTTAACCCTAAAACTAACCTTAGCCCTTAAAACTAACCTAATAGAAACCCTAACCCTAACTCCTAACCCTAAGCCTAACCTAACCCTAACCCTAACCCTAGCCGTAACCCTAACCATAACCCTAACCCTAGCCCTAACCCTAACCCTAACCCTAACCCTAACCTTAGCCCTAACCCTAACCCCCAAACCCCTAACCGTAACGCTAACCCTAAGCCTAACCCCTAACCCCTAACCCCTAACCCTAACCATAACCCTAAACCCTAACCCTAACCCTAACCCTAACCCTAGCCCTAAGTCGTACCCTAACCCTAATCCTAACCCTAACCCAACCTTAACCCTAAAACTAACCTTAGCCCTTAAAACTAACCTAAAAGAAACCCTAACCCTAACTCCTAACCCTAAGCCTAACCTAACCCTAACCCTAACCCTAGCCGTAACCCTAACCCTAACCCTAACCCTAGCCCTAACCCTAACCCTAACCCTAACCCTAACCTTAGCCCTAACCCTAACCCCTAACCCCTAACCGTAACGCTAACCCTAAGCCTAACCCCTAACCCCTAACCCCTAACCCTAACCATAACCCTAAACCCTAACCCTAACCCTAACCCTAGCCCTAACCCTAGCCCTAAGTCGTACCCTAACCCTAATCCTAACCCTAACCCAACCTTAACCCTAAAACTAACCTTAGCCCTTAAAACTAACCTAATAGAAACCCTAACCCTAACTCCTAACCCTAAGCCTAACCTAACCCTAACCCTAACCCTAGCCGTAACCCTAACCCTAACCCTAACCCTAGCCCTAACCCTAACCCTAACCCTAACCTTAGCCCTAACCCTAACCCCTAACCCCTAACCGTAACGCTAACCCTAAGCCTAACCCCTAACCCCTAACCCCTAACCCTAACCATAACCCTAAACCCTAACCCTAACCCTAACCCTAGCCCTAAGTCGTACCCTAACCCTAATCCTAACCCTAACCCAACCTTAACCCTAAAACTAACCTTAGCCCTTAAAACTAACCTAATAGAAACCCTAACCCTAACTCCTAACCCTAAGCCTAACCTAACCCTAACCCTAACCCTAGCCGTAACCCTAACCCTAACCCTAATCCTAGCCCTAACCCTAACCCTAACCCTAACCCTAACCTTAGCCCTAACCCTAACCCCTAACCCCTAACCGTAACGCTAACCCTAAGCCTAACCCCTAACCCCTAACCCCTAACCCTAACCATAACCCTAAACCCTAACCCTAACCCTAACCCTAGCCCTAACCCTAGCCCTAAGTCGTACCCTAACCCTAATCCTAACCCTAACCCAACCTTAACCCTAAAACTAACCTTAGCCCTTAAAACTAACCTAATAGAAACCCTAACCCTAACTCCTAACCCTAAGCCTAACCTAACCCTAACCCTAACCCTAGCCGTAACCCTAACCCTAACCCTAACCCTAGCCCTAACCCTAACCCTAACCCTAACCCTAACCTTAGCCCTAACCCTAACCCCTAACCCCTAACCGTAACGCTAACCCTAAGCCTAACCCCTAACCCCTAACCCCTAACCCTAACCATAACCCTAAACCCTAACCCTAACCCTAACCCTAACCCTAGCCCTAACCCAAGCCCTAAGTCGTACCCTAACCCTAATCCTAACCCTAACCCAACCTTAACCCTAAAACTAACCTTAGCCCTTAAAACTAACCTAATAGAAACCCTAACCCTAACTCCTAACCCTAAGCCTAACCTAACCCTAACCCTAACCCTAGCCGTAACCCTAACCCTAACCCTAACCCTAGCCCTAACCCTAGCCCTAACCCTAACCCTAACCTTAGCCCTAACCCTAACCCCTAACCCCTAACCGTAACGCTAACCCTAAGCCTAACCCCTAACCCCTAACCCCTAACCCTAAACATAACCCTAAACCCTAACCCTAACCCTAACCCTAACCCTAGCCCTAACCCTAGCCCTAAGTCGTACCCTAACCCTAACCCTAACCCTAACCCTAACCTTAGCCCTAACCCTAACCCCTAACCCGTAACCGTAACGCTAACCCTAAGCCTAACCCCTAACCCCTAACCCCTAACCCTAACCATAACCCTAAACCCTAACCCTAACCCTAACCCTAACCCTAGCCCTAACCCTAGCCCTAAGTCGTACCCTAACCCTAATCCTAACCCTAACCCAACCTTAACCCTAAAACTAACCTTAGCCCTTAAAACTAACCTAATAGAAACCCTAACCCTAACTCCTAACCCTAAGCCTAACCTAACCCTAACCCTAACCCTAGCCGTAACCCTAACCCTAACCCTAACCCTAGCCCTAACCCTAACCCTAACCCTAACCCTAACCTTAGCCCTAACCCTAACCCCTAACCCCTAACCGTAACGCTAACCCTAAGCCTAACCCCTAACCCCTAACCCCTAACCCTAACCATAACCCTAAACCCTAACCCTAACCCTAACCCTAACCCTAGCCCTAACCCTAGCCCAAAGTCGTACCCTAACCCTAATCCTAACCCTAACCCAAACTTAACCCTAAAACTAACCTTAGCCCTTAAAACTAACCTAATAGAAACCCTAACCCTAACTCCTAACGCTAAGCCTAACCTAACCCTAACCCTAACCCTAGCCGTAACCCTAACCCTAACCCTAACCCTAGCCCTAACCCTAACCCTAACCCTAACCCTAACCCTAGCCCTAACCCTAACCCTAACCCTAACCCTAACCCTAACCTTAGCCCTAACCCTAACCCCTAACCCCTAACCATAACGCTAACCCTAAGCCTAACCCCTAACCCCTAACCCCTAACCCTAACCATAACCCTAAACCCTAACCCTAACCCTAACCCTAACCCTAGCCCTAACCCTAGCCCTAAGTCGTACCCTAACCCTAATCCTAACCCTAACCCAACCTTAACCCTAAAACTAACCTTAGCCCTTAAAACTAACCTAATAGAAACCCTAACCCTAACTCCTAACCCTAAGCCTAACCTAACCCTAACCCTAACCCTAGCCGTAACCCTAACCATAACCCTAACCCTAGCCCTAACCCTAACCCTAACCCTAACCCTAACCTTAGCCCTAACCCTAACCCCTAACCCCTAACCGTAACGCTAACCCTAAGCCTAACCCCTAACCCCTAACCCCTAACCCTAACCATAACCCTAAACCCTAACCCTAAACCTAACCCTAACCCTAGCCCTAAGTCGTACCCTAACCCTAATCCTAACCCTAACCCAACCTTAACCCTAAAACTAACCTTAGCCCTTAAAACTAACCTAAAAGAAACCCTAACCCTAACTCCTAACCCTAAGCCTAACCTAACCCTAACCCTAACCCTAGCCGTAACCCTAACCCTAACCCTAACCCTAGCCCTAACCCTAACCCTAACCCTAACCCTAACCTTAGCCCTAACCCTAACCCCTAACCCCTAACCGTAACGCTAACCCTAAGCCTAACCCCTAACCCCTAACCCCTAACCCTAACCATAACCCTAAACCCTAACCCTAACCCTAACCCTAGCCCTAACCCTAGCCCTAAGTCGTACCCTAACCCTAATCCTAACCCTAACCCAACCTTAACCCTAAAACTAACCTTAGCCCTTAAAACTAACCTAATAGAAACCCTAACCCTAACTCCTAACCCTAAGCCTAACCTAACCCTAACCCTAACCCTAGCCGTAACCCTAACCCTAACCCTAACCCTAGCCCTAACCCTAACCCTAACCCTAACCTTAGCCCTAACCCTAACCCCTAACCCCTAACCGTAACGCTAACCCTAAGCCTAACCCCTAACCCCTAACCCCTAACCCTAACCATAACCCTAAACCCTAACCCTAACCCTAACCCTAGCCCTAACCCTAGCCCTAAGTCGTACCCTAACCCTAATCCTAACCCTAACCCAACCTTAACCCTAAAACTAACCTTAGCCCTTAAAACTAACCTAATAGAAACCCTAACCCTAACTCCTAACCCTAAGCCTAACCTAACCCTAACCCTAACCCTAGCCGTAACCCTAACCCTAACCCTAATCCTAGCCCTAACCCTAACCCTAACCTTAGCCCTAACCCTAACCCCTAACCCCTAACCGTAACGCTAACCCTAAGCCTAACCCCTAACCCCTAACCCCTAACCCTAACCATAACCCTAAACCCTAACCCTAACCCTAACCCTAGCCCTAACCCTAGCCCTAAGTCGTACCCTAACCCTAATCCTAACCCTAACCCAACCTTAACCCTAAAACTAACCTTAGCCCTTAAAACTAACCTAATAGAAACCCTAACCCTAACTCCTAACCCTAAGCCTAACCTAACCCTAACCCTAACCCTAGCCGTAACCCTAACCCTAACCCTAACCCTAGCCCTAAC
>NW_027439351.1:110000-141024 GCF_964188355.1 Buteo buteo
CCTAACCCTAAGCCTAACCTAACCCTAACCCTAACCCTAGCCGTAACCCTAACCCTAACCCTAACCCTAGCCCTAACCCTAACCCTAACCCTAACCTTAGCCCTAACCCTAACCCCTAACCCCTAACCGTAACGCTAACCCTAAGCCTAACCCCTAACCCCTAACCCTAACCATAACCCTAATCCCTAACCCTAACCCTAACCCTAACCCTAGCCCTAACCCTAGCCCTAAGTCGTACCCTAACCCTAATCCTAACCCTAACCCAACCTTAACCCTAAAACTAACCTTAGCCCTTAAAACTAACCTAATAGAAACCCTAACCCTAACTCCTAACCCTAAGCCTAACCTAACCCTAACCCTAACCCTAGCCGTAACCCTAACCCTAACCCTAACCCTAGCCCTAACCCTAACCCTAACCCTAAACCTAACCTTAGCCCTAACCCTAACCCCTAACCCCTAACCGTAACGCTAACCCTAAGCCTAACCCCTAACCCCTAACCCCTAACCCTAACCATAACCCTAAACCCTAACCCTAACCCTAGCCCTAACCCTAGCCCTAAGTCGTACCCTAACCCTAATCCTAACCCTAACCCAACCTTAACCCTAAAACTAACCTTAGCCCTTAAAACTAACCTAATAGAAACCCTAACCCTAACTCCTAACCCTAAGCCTAACCTAACCCTAACCCTAACCCTAGCCGTAACCCTAACCCTAACCCTAACCCTAGCCCTAACCCTAACCCTAACCCTAACCCTAACCCTAACCTTAGCCCTAACCCTAACCCCTAACCCCTAACCATAACGCTAACCCTAAGCCTAACCCCTAACCCCTAACCCCTAACCCTAACCATAACCCTAAACCCTAACCCTAACCCTAACCCTAACCCTAGCCCTAACCCTAGCCCTAAGTCGTACCCTAACCCTAATCCTAACCCTAACCCAACCTTAACCCTAAAACTAACCTTAGCCCTTAAAACTAACCTAATAGAAACCCTAACCCTAACTCCTAACCCTAAGCCTAACCTAACCCTAACCCTAACCCTAGCCGTAACCCTAACCCTAACCCTAACCCTAGCCCTAACCCTAACCCTAACCCTAACCCTAACCTTAGCCCTAACCCTAACCCCTAACCCCTAACCGTAACGCTAACCCTAAGCCTAACCCCTAACCCCTAACCCCTAACCCTAACCATAACCCTAAACCCTAACCCTAACCCTAACCCTAGCCCTAGCCCTAACCCTAGCCCTAAGTCGTACCCTAACCCTAATCCTAACCCTAACCCAACCTTAAACCTAAAACTAACCTTAGCCCTTAAAACTAACCTAATAGAAACCCTAACCCTAACTCCTAACCCTAAGCCTAACCTAACCCTAACCCTAACCCTAGCCGTAACCCTAACCCTAACCCTAACCCTAGCCCTAACCCTAACCCTAACCCTAACCCTAACCTTAGCCCTAACCCTAACCCCTAACCCCTAACCGTAACGCTAACCCTAAGCCTAACCCCTAACCCCTAACCCCTAACCCTAACCATAACCCTAAACCCTAACCCTAACCCTAACCCTAACCCTAGCCCTAACCCTAGCCCTAAGTCGTACCCTAACCCTAATCCTAACCCTAACCCAACCTTAACCCTAAAACTAACCTTAGCCCTTAAAACTAACCTAATAGAAACCCTAACCCTAACTCCTAACCCTAAGCCTAACCTAACCCTAACCCTAACCCTAGCCGTAACCCTAACCCTAACCCTAACCCTAGCCCTAACCCTAACCCTAACCCTAACCCTAACCTTAGCCCTAACCCTAACCCCTAACCCCTAACCGTAACGCTAACCCTAAGCCTAACCCCTAACCCCTAACCCCTAACCCTAACCATAACCCTAAACCCTAACCCTAACCCTAACCCTAACCCTAGCCCTAACCCTAGCCCTAAGTCGTACCCTAACCCTAATCCTAACCCTAACCCAACCTTAACCCTAAAACTAACCTTAGCCCTTAAAACTAACCTAATAGAAACCCTAACCCTAACTCCTAACCCTAAGCCTAACCTAACCCTAAGCCTAACCCTAGCCGTAACCCTAACCCTAACCCTAACCCTAGCCCTAACCCTAACCCTAACCCTAACCCTAACCTTAGCCCTAACCCTAACCCCTAACCCCTAACCGTAACGCTAACCCTAAGCCTAACCCCTAACCCCTAACCCCTAACCCTAACCATAACCCTAAACCCTAACCCTAACCCTAACCCTAACCCTAGCCCTAACCCTAGCCCTAAGTCGTACCCTAACCCTAATCCTAACCCTAACCCAACCTTAACCCTAAAACTAACCTTAGCCCTTAAAACTAACCTAATAGAAACCCTAACCCTAACTCCTAACCCTAAGCCTAACCTAACCCTAACCCTAACCCTAGCCGTAACCCTAACCCTAACCCTAACCCTAGCCCTAACCCTAACCCTAACCTTAGCCCTAACCCTAACCCCTAACCCCTAACCGTAACGCTAACCCTAAGCCTAACCCCTAACCCCTAACCCCTAACCCTAACCATAACCCTAAACCCTAACCCTAACCCTAACCCTAACCCTAACCCTAGCCCTAACCCTAGCCCTAAGTCGTACCCTAACCCTAATCCTAACCCTAACCCAACCTTAACCCTAAAACTAACCTTAGCCCTTAAAACTAACCTAATAGAAACCCTAACCCTAACTCCTAACCCTAAGCCTAACCTAACCCTAACCCTAACCCTAGCCGTAACCCTAACCCTAACCCTAACCCTAGCCCTAACCCTAACCCTAACCTTAGCCCTAACCCTAACCCCTAACCCCTAACCGTAACGCTAACCCTAAGCCTAACCCCTAACCCCTAACCCCTAACCCTAACCATAACCCTAAACCCTAACCCTAACCCTAACCCTAACCCTAGCCCTAACCCTAGCCCTAAGTCGTACCCTAACCCTAATCCTAACCCTAACCCAACCTTAACCCTAAAACTAACCTTAGCCCTTAAAACTAACCTAATAGAAACCCTAACCCTAACTCCTAACCCTAAGCCTAACCTAACCCTAACCCTAACCCTAGCCGTAACCCTAACCCTAACCCTAACCCTAACCCTAACCCTAACCCTAACCTTAGCCCTAACCCTAACCCCTAACCCCTAACCGTAACGCTAACCCTAAGCCTAACCCCTAACCCCTAACCCCTAACCCTAACCATAACCCTAAACCCTAACCCTAACCCTAACCCTAGCCCTAACCCTAGCCCTAAATCGTACCCTAACCCTAATCCTAACCCTAACCCAACCTTAACCCTAAAACTAACCTTAGCCCTTAAAACTAACCTAATAGAAACCCTAACCCTAACTCCTAACCCTAAGCCTAACCTAACCCTAACCCTAACCCTAGCCGTAACCCTAACCCTAACCCTAACCCTAGCCCTAACCCTAACCCTAACCCTAACCCTAACCTTAGCCCTAACCCTAACCCCTAACCCCTAACCGTAACGCTAACCCTAAGCCTAACCCCTAACCCCTAACCCCTAACCCTAACCATAACCCTAAACCCTAACCCTAACCCTAACCCTAACCCTAGCCCTAACCCTAGCCCTAAGTCGTACCCTAACCCTAATCCTAACCCTAACCCAACCTTAACCCTAAAACTAACCTTAGCCCTTAAAACTAACCTAATAGAAACCCTAACCCTAACTCCTAACCCTAAGCCTAACCTAACCCTAACCCTAACCCTAGCCGTAACCCTAACCCTAACCCTAACCCTAGCCCTAACCCTAACCCTAACCCTAACCCTAACCTTAGCCCTAACCCTAACCCCTAACCCCTAACCGTAACGCTAACCCTAAGCCTAACCCCTAACCCCTAACCCCTAACCCTAACCATAACCCTAAACCCTAACCCTAACCCTAACCCTAACCCTAGCCCTAACCCTAGCCCTAAGTCGTACCCTAACCCTAATCCTAACCCTAACCCAACCTTAACCCTAAAACTAACCTTAGCCCTTAAAACTAACCTAATAGAAACCCTAACCCTAACTCCTAACCCTAAGCCTAACCTAACCCTAACCCTAACCCTAGCCGTAACCCTAACCCTAACCCTAACCCTAGCCCTAACCCTAACCCTAACCCTAACCCTAACCTTAGCCCTAACCCTAACCCCTAACCCCTAACCGTAACGCTAACCCTAAGCCTAACCCCTAACCCCTAACCCCTAACCCTAACCATAACCCTAAACCCTAACCCTAACCCTAACCCTAACCCTAGCCCTAACCCTAGCCCTAAGTCGTACCCTAACCCTAATCCTAACCCTAACCCAACCTTAACCCTAAAACTAACCTTAGCCCTTAAAACTAACCTAATAGAAACCCTAACCCTAACTCCTAACCCTAAGCCTAACCTAACCCTAACCCTAACCCTAGCCGTAACCCTAACCCTAACCCTAACCCTAGCCCTAACCCTAACCCTAACCCTAACCCTAACCTTAGCCCTAACCCTAACCCCTAACCCCTAACCGTAACGCTAACCCTAAGCCTAACCCCTAACCCCTAACCCCTAACCCTAACCATAACCCTAAACCCTAACCCTAACCCTAACCCTAACCCTAGCCCTAACCCTAGCCCTAAGTCGTACCCTAACCCTAATCCTAACCCTAACCCAACCTTAACCCTAAAACTAACCTTAGCCCTTAAAACTAACCTAATAGAAACCCTAACCCTAACTCCTAACCCTAAGCCTAACCTAACCCTAACCCTAACCCTAGCCGTAACCCTAACCCTAACCCTAACCCTAGCCCTAACCCTAACCCTAACCCTAACCCTAACCTTAGCCCTAACCCTAACCCCTAACCCCTAACCGTAACGCTAACCCTAAGCCTAACCCCTAACCCCTAACCCCTAACCCTAACCATAACCCTAAACCCTAACCCTAACCCTAACCCTAACCCTAGCCCTAACCCTAGCCCTAAGTCGTACCCTAACCCTAATCCTAACCCTAACCCAACCTTAACCCTAAAACTAACCTTAGCCCTTAAAACTAACCTAATAGAAACCCTAACCCTAACTCCTAACCCTAAGCCTAACCTAACCCTAACCCTAACCCTAGCCGTAACCCTAACCCTAACCCTAACCCTAGCCCTAACCCTAACCCTAACCCTAACCCTAACCTTAGCCCTAACCCTAACCCCTAACCCCTAACCGTAACGCTAACCCTAAGCCTAACCCCTAACCCCTAACCCCTAACCCTAACCATAACCCTAAACCCTAACCCTAACCCTAACCCTAACCCTAGCCCTAACCCTAGCCCTAAGTCGTACCCTAACCCTAATCCTAACCCTAACCCAACCTTAACCCTAAAACTAACCTTAGCCCTTAAAACTAACCTAATAGAAACCCTAACCCTAACTCCTAACCCTAAGCCTAACCTAACCCTAACCCTAACCCTAGCCGTAACCCTAACCCTAACCCTAACCCTAGCCCTAACCCTAACCCTAACCCTAACCCTAACCTTAGCCCTAACCCTAACCCCTAACCCCTAACCGTAACGCTAACCCTAAGCCTAACCCCTAACCCCTAACCCCTAACCCTAACCATAACCCTAAACCCTAACCCTAACCCTAACCCTAGCCCTAGCCCTAACCCTAGCCCTAAGTCGTACCCTAACCCTAATCCTAACCCTAACCCAACCTTAACCCTAAAACTAACCTTAGCCCTTAAAACTAACCTAATAGAAACCCTAACCCTAACTCCTAACCCTAAGCCTAACCTAACCCTAACCCTAACCCTAGCCGTAACCCTAACCCTAACCCTAACCCTAGCCCTAACCCTAACCCTAACCCTAACCCTAACCTTAGCCCTAACCCTAACCCCTAACCCCTAACCGTAACGCTAACCCTAAGCCTAACCCCTAACCCCTAACCCCTAACCCTAACCATAACCCTAAACCCTAACCCTAACCCTAACCCTAACCCTAGCCCTAACCCTAGCCCTAAGTCGTACCCTAACCCTAATCCTAACCCTAACCCAACCTTAACCCTAAAACTAACCTTAGCCCTTAAAACTAACCTAATAGAAACCCTAACCCTAACTCCTAACCCTAAGCCTAACCTAACCCTAACCCTAACCCTAGCCGTAACCCTAACCCTAACCCTAACCCTAGCCCTAACCCTAACCCTAACCCTAACCCTAACCTTAGCCCTAACCCTAACCCCTAACCCCTAACCGTAACGCTAACCCTAAGCCTAACCCCTAACCCCTAACCCCTAACCCTAACCATAACCCTAAACCCTAACCCTAACCCTAACCCTAACCCTAGCCCTAACCCTAGCCCTAAGTCGTACCCTAACCCTAATCCTAACCCTAACCCAACCTTAACCCTAAAACTAACCTTAGCCCTTAAAACTAACCTAATAGAAACCCTAACCCTAACTCCTAACCCTAAGCCTAACCTAACCCTAACCCTAACCCTAGCCGTAACCCTAACCCTAACCCTAACCCTAGCCCTAACCCTAACCCTAACCCTAACCCTAACCTTAGCCCTAACCCTAACCCCTAACCCCTAACCGTAACGCTAACCCTAAGCCTAACCCCTAACCCCTAACCCCTAACCCTAACCATAACCCTAAACCCTAACCCTAACCCTAACCCTAACCCTAGCCCTAACCCTAGCCCTAAGTCGTACCCTAACCCTAATCCTAACCCTAACCCAACCTTAACCCTAAAACTAACCTTAGCCCTTAAAACTAACCTAATAGAAACCCTAACCCTAACTCCTAACCCTAAGCCTAACCTAACCCTAACCCTAACCCTAGCCGTAACCCTAACCCTAACCCTAACCCTAGCCCTAACCCTAACCCTAACCCTAACCCTAACCTTAGCCCTAACCCTAACCCCTAACCCCTAACCGTAACGCTAACCCTAAGCCTAACCCCTAACCCCTAACCCCTAACCCTAACCATAACCCTAAACCCTAACCCTAACCCTAACCCTAACCCTAGCCCTAACCCTAGCCCTAAGTCGTACCCTAACCCTAATCCTAACCCTAACCCAACCTTAACCCTAAAACTAACCTTAGCCCTTAAAACTAACCTAATAGAAACCCTAACCCTAACTCCTAACCCTAAGCCTAACCTAACCCTAACCCTAACCCTAGCCGTAACCCTAACCCTAACCCTAACCCTAGCCCTAACCCTAACCCTAACCCTAACCCTAACCTTAGCCCTAACCCTAACCCCTAACCCCTAACCGTAACGCTAACCCTAAGCCTAACCCCTAACCCCTAACCCCTAACCCTAACCATAACCCTAAACCCTAACCCTAACCCTAACCCTAACCCTAGCCCTAACCCTAGCCCTAAGTCGTACCCTAACCCTAATCCTAACCCTAACCCAACCTTAACCCTAAAACTAACCTTAGCCCTTAAAACTAACCTAATAGAAACCCTAACCCTAACTCCTAACCCTAAGCCTAACCTAACCCTAACCCTAACCCTAGCCGTAACCCTAACCCTAACCCTAACCCTAGCCCTAACCCTAACCCTAACCCTAACCCTAACCTTAGCCCTAACCCTAACCCCTAACCCCTAACCGTAACGCTAACCCTAAGCCTAACCCCTAACCCCTAACCCCTAACCCTAACCATAACCCTAAACCCTAACCCTAACCCTAACCCTAACCCTAGCCCTAACCCTAGCCCTAAGTCGTACCCTAACCCTAATCCTAACCCTAACCCAACCTTAACCCTAAAACTAACCTTAGCCCTTAAAACTAACCTAATAGAAACCCTAACCCTAACTCCTAACCCTAAGCCTAACCTAACCCTAACCCTAACCCTAGCCGTAACCCTAACCCTAACCCTAACCCTAGCCCTAACCCTAACCCTAACCCTAACCCTAACCTTAGCCCTAACCCTAACCCCTAACCCCTAACCGTAACGCTAACCCTAAGCCTAACCCCTAACCCCTAACCCCTAACCCTAACCATAACCCTAAACCCTAACCCTAACCCTAACCCTAACCCTAGCCCTAACCCTAGCCCTAAGTCGTACCCTAACCCTAATCCTAACCCTAACCCAACCTTAACCCTAAAACTAACCTTAGCCCTTAAAACTAACCTAATAGAAACCCTAACCCTAACTCCTAACCCTAAGCCTAACCTAACCCTAACCCTAACCCTAGCCGTAACCCTAACCCTAACCCTAACCCTAGCCCTAACCCTAACCCTAACCCTAACCCTAACCTTAGCCCTAACCCTAACCCCTAACCCCTAACCGTAACGCTAACCCTAAGCCTAACCCCTAACCCCTAACCCCTAACCCTAACCATAACCCTAAACCCTAACCCTAACCCTAACCCTAACCCTAGCCCTAACCCTAGCCCTAAGTCGTACCCTAACCCTAATCCTAACCCTAACCCAACCTTAACCCTAAAACTAACCTTAGCCCTTAAAACTAACCTAATAGAAACCCTAACCCTAACTCCTAACCCTAAGCCTAACCTAACCCTAACCCTAACCCTAGCCGTAACCCTAACCCTAACCCTAACCCTAGCCCTAACCCTAACCCTAACCCTAACCCTAACCTTAGCCCTAACCCTAACCCCTAACCCCTAACCGTAACGCTAACCCTAAGCCTAACCCCTAACCCCTAACCCCTAACCCTAACCATAACCCTAAACCCTAACCCTAACCCTAACCCTAACCCTAGCCCTAACCCTAGCCCTAAGTCGTACCCTAACCCTAATCCTAACCCTAACCCAACCTTAACCCTAAAACTAACCTTAGCCCTTAAAACTAACCTAATAGAAACCCTAACCCTAACTCCTAACCCTAAGCCTAACCTAACCCTAACCCTAACCCTAGCCGTAACCCTAACCCTAACCCTAACCCTAGCCCTAACCCTAACCCTAACCCTAACCCTAACCTTAGCCCTAACCCTAACCCCTAACCCCTAACCGTAACGCTAACCCTAAGCCTAACCCCTAACCCCTAACCCCTAACCCTAACCATAACCCTAAACCCTAACCCTAACCCTAACCCTAACCCTAGCCCTAACCCTAGCCCTAAGTCGTACCCTAACCCTAATCCTAACCCTAACCCAACCTTAACCCTAAAACTAACCTTAGCCCTTAAAACTAACCTAATAGAAACCCTAACCCTAACTCCTAACCCTAAGCCTAACCTAACCCTAACCCTAACCCTAGCCGTAACCCTAACCCTAACCCTAACCCTAGCCCTAACCCTAACCCTAACCCTAACCCTAACCTTAGCCCTAACCCTAACCCCTAACCCCTAACCGTAACGCTAACCCTAAGCCTAACCCCTAACCCCTAACCCCTAACCCTAACCATAACCCTAAACCCTAACCCTAACCCTAACCCTAACCCTAGCCCTAACCCTAGCCCTAAGTCGTACCCTAACCCTAATCCTAACCCTAACCCAACCTTAACCCTAAAACTAACCTTAGCCCTTAAAACTAACCTAATAGAAACCCTAACCCTAACTCCTAACCCTAAGCCTAACCTAACCCTAACCCTAACCCTAGCCGTAACCCTAACCCTAACCCTAACCCTAGCCCTAACCCTAACCCTAACCCTAACCCTAACCTTAGCCCTAACCCTAACCCCTAACCCCTAACCGTAACGCTAACCCTAAGCCTAACCCCTAACCCCTAACCCCTAACCCTAACCATAACCCTAAACCCTAACCCTAACCCTAACCCTAACCCTAGCCCTAACCCTAGCCCTAAGTCGTACCCTAACCCTAATCCTAACCCTAACCCAACCTTAACCCTAAAACTAACCTTAGCCCTTAAAACTAACCTAATAGAAACCCTAACCCTAACTCCTAACCCTAAGCCTAACCTAACCCTAACCCTAACCCTAGCCGTAACCCTAACCCTAACCCTAACCCTAGCCCTAACCCTAACCCTAACCCTAACCCTAACCTTAGCCCTAACCCTAACCCCTAACCCCTAACCGTAACGCTAACCCTAAGCCTAACCCCTAACCCCTAACCCCTAACCCTAACCATAACCCTAAACCCTAACCCTAACCCTAACCCTAACCCTAGCCCTAACCCTAGCCCTAAGTCGTACCCTAACCCTAATCCTAACCCTAACCCAACCTTAACCCTAAAACTAACCTTAGCCCTTAAAACTAACCTAATAGAAACCCTAACCCTAACTCCTAACCCTAAGCCTAACCTAACCCTAACCCTAACCCTAGCCGTAACCCTAACCCTAACCCTAACCCTAGCCCTAACCCTAACCCTAACCCTAACCCTAACCTTAGCCCTAACCCTAACCCCTAACCCCTAACCGTAACGCTAACCCTAAGCCTAACCCCTAACCCCTAACCCCTAACCCTAACCATAACCCTAAACCCTAACCCTAACCCTAACCCTAACCCTAGCCCTAACCCTAGCCCTAAGTCGTACCCTAACCCTAATCCTAACCCTAACCCAACCTTAACCCTAAAACTAACCTTAGCCCTTAAAACTAACCTAATAGAAACCCTAACCCTAACTCCTAACCCTAAGCCTAACCTAACCCTAACCCTAACCCTAGCCGTAACCCTAACCCTAACCCTAACCCTAGCCCTAACCCTAACCCTAACCCTAACCCTAACCTTAGCCCTAACCCTAACCCCTAACCCCTAACCGTAACGCTAACCCTAAGCCTAACCCCTAACCCCTAACCCCTAACCCTAACCATAACCCTAAACCCTAACCCTAACCCTAACCCTAACCCTAGCCCTAACCCTAGCCCTAAGTCGTACCCTAACCCTAATCCTAACCCTAACCCAACCTTAACCCTAAAACTAACCTTAGCCCTTAAAACTAACCTAATAGAAACCCTAACCCTAACTCCTAACCCTAAGCCTAACCTAACCCTAACCCTAACCCTAGCCGTAACCCTAACCCTAACCCTAACCCTAGCCCTAACCCTAACCCTAACCCTAACCCTAACCTTAGCCCTAACCCTAACCCCTAACCCCTAACCGTAACGCTAACCCTAAGCCTAACCCCTAACCCCTAACCCCTAACCCTAACCATAACCCTAAACCCTAACCCTAACCCTAACCCTAACCCTAGCCCTAACCCTAGCCCTAAGTCGTACCCTAACCCTAATCCTAACCCTAACCCAACCTTAACCCTAAAACTAACCTTAGCCCTTAAAACTAACCTAATAGAAACCCTAACCCTAACTCCTAACCCTAAGCCTAACCTAACCCTAACCCTAACCCTAGCCGTAACCCTAACCCTAACCCTAACCCTAGCCCTAACCCTAACCCTAACCCTAACCCTAACCTTAGCCCTAACCCTAACCCCTAACCCCTAACCGTAACGCTAACCCTAAGCCTAACCCCTAACCCCTAACCCCTAACCCTAACCATAACCCTAAACCCTAACCCTAACCCTAACCCTAACCCTAGCCCTAACCCTAGCCCTAAGTCGTACCCTAACCCTAATCCTAACCCTAACCCAACCTTAACCCTAAAACTAACCTTAGCCCTTAAAACTAACCTAATAGAAACCCTAACCCTAACTCCTAACCCTAAGCCTAACCTAACCCTAACCCTAACCCTAGCCGTAACCCTAACCCTAACCCTAACCCTAGCCCTAACCCTAACCCTAACCCTAACCCTAACCTTAGCCCTAACCCTAACCCCTAACCCCTAACCGTAACGCTAACCCTAAGCCTAACCCCTAACCCCTAACCCCTAACCCTAACCATAACCCTAAACCCTAACCCTAACCCTAACCCTAACCCTAGCCCTAACCCTAGCCCTAAGTCGTACCCTAACCCTAATCCTAACCCTAACCCAACCTTAACCCTAAAACTAACCTTAGCCCTTAAAACTAACCTAATAGAAACCCTAACCCTAACTCCTAACCCTAAGCCTAACCTAACCCTAACCCTAACCCTAGCCGTAACCCTAACCCTAACCCTAACCCTAGCCCTAACCCTAACCCTAACCCTAACCCTAACCTTAGCCCTAACCCTAACCCCTAACCCCTAACCGTAACGCTAACCCTAAGCCTAACCCCTAACCCCTAACCCCTAACCCTAACCATAACCCTAAACCCTAACCCTAACCCTAACCCTAACCCTAGCCCTAACCCTAGCCCTAAGTCGTACCCTAACCCTAATCCTAACCCTAACCCAACCTTAACCCTAAAACTAACCTTAGCCCTTAAAACTAACCTAATAGAAACCCTAACCCTAACTCCTAACCCTAAGCCTAACCTAACCCTAACCCTAACCCTAGCCGTAACCCTAACCCTAACCCTAACCCTAGCCCTAACCCTAACCCTAACCCTAACCCTAACCTTAGCCCTAACCCTAACCCCTAACCCCTAACCGTAACGCTAACCCTAAGCCTAACCCCTAACCCCTAACCCCTAACCCTAACCATAACCCTAAACCCTAACCCTAACCCTAACCCTAACCCTAGCCCTAACCCTAGCCCTAAGTCGTACCCTAACCCTAATCCTAACCCTAACCCAACCTTAACCCTAAAACTAACCTTAGCCCTTAAAACTAACCTAATAGAAACCCTAACCCTAACTCCTAACCCTAAGCCTAACCTAACCCTAACCCTAACCCTAGCCGTAACCCTAACCCTAACCCTAACCCTAGCCCTAACCCTAACCCTAACCCTAACCCTAACCTTAGCCCTAACCCTAACCCCTAACCCCTAACCGTAACGCTAACCCTAAGCCTAACCCCTAACCCCTAACCCCTAACCCTAACCATAACCCTAAACCCTAACCCTAACCCTAACCCTAACCCTAGCCCTAACCCTAGCCCTAAGTCGTACCCTAACCCTAATCCTAACCCTAACCCAACCTTAACCCTAAAACTAACCTTAGCCCTTAAAACTAACCTAATAGAAACCCTAACCCTAACTCCTAACCCTAAGCCTAACCTAACCCTAACCCTAACCCTAGCCGTAACCCTAACCCTAACCCTAACCCTAGCCCTAACCCTAACCCTAACCCTAACCCTAACCTTAGCCCTAACCCTAACCCCTAACCCCTAACCGTAACGCTAACCCTAAGCCTAACCCCTAACCCCTAACCCCTAACCCTAACCATAACCCTAAACCCTAACCCTAACCCTAACCCTAACCCTAGCCCTAACCCTAGCCCTAAGTCGTACCCTAACCCTAATCCTAACCCTAACCCAACCTTAACCCTAAAACTAACCTTAGCCCTTAAAACTAACCTAATAGAAACCCTAACCCTAACTCCTAACCCTAAGCCTAACCTAACCCTAACCCTAACCCTAGCCGTAACCCTAACCCTAACCCTAACCCTAGCCCTAACCCTAACCCTAACCCTAACCCTAACCTTAGCCCTAACCCTAACCCCTAACCCCTAACCGTAACGCTAACCCTAAGCCTAACCCCTAACCCCTAACCCCTAACCCTAACCATAACCCTAAACCCTAACCCTAACCCTAACCCTAACCCTAGCCCTAACCCTAGCCCTAAGTCGTACCCTAACCCTAATCCTAACCCTAACCCAACCTTAACCCTAAAACTAACCTTAGCCCTTAAAACTAACCTAATAGAAACCCTAACCCTAACTCCTAACCCTAAGCCTAACCTAACCCTAACCCTAACCCTAGCCGTAACCCTAACCCTAACCCTAACCCTAGCCCTAACCCTAACCCTAACCCTAACCCTAACCTTAGCCCTAACCCTAACCCCTAACCCCTAACCGTAACGCTAACCCTAAGCCTAACCCCTAACCCCTAACCCCTAACCCTAACCATAACCCTAAACCCTAACCCTAACCCTAACCCTAACCCTAGCCCTAACCCTAGCCCTAAGTCGTACCCTAACCCTAATCCTAACCCTAACCCAACCTTAACCCTAAAACTAACCTTAGCCCTTAAAACTAACCTAATAGAAACCCTAACCCTAACTCCTAACCCTAAGCCTAACCTAACCCTAACCCTAACCCTAGCCGTAACCCTAACCCTAACCCTAACCCTAGCCCTAACCCTAACCCTAACCCTAACCCTAACCTTAGCCCTAACCCTAACCCCTAACCCCTAACCGTAACGCTAACCCTAAGCCTAACCCCTAACCCCTAACCCCTAACCCTAACCATAACCCTAAACCCTAACCCTAACCCTAACCCTAACCCTAGCCCTAACCCTAGCCCTAAGTCGTACCCTAACCCTAATCCTAACCCTAACCCAACCTTAACCCTAAAACTAACCTTAGCCCTTAAAACTAACCTAATAGAAACCCTAACCCTAACTCCTAACCCTAAGCCTAACCTAACCCTAACCCTAACCCTAGCCGTAACCCTAACCCTAACCCTAACCCTAGCCCTAACCCTAACCCTAACCCTAACCCTAACCTTAGCCCTAACCCTAACCCCTAACCCCTAACCGTAACGCTAACCCTAAGCCTAACCCCTAACCCCTAACCCCTAACCCTAACCATAACCCTAAACCCTAACCCTAACCCTAACCCTAACCCTAGCCCTAACCCTAGCCCTAAGTCGTACCCTAACCCTAATCCTAACCCTAACCCAACCTTAACCCTAAAACTAACCTTAGCCCTTAAAACTAACCTAATAGAAACCCTAACCCTAACTCCTAACCCTAAGCCTAACCTAACCCTAACCCTAACCCTAGCCGTAACCCTAACCCTAACCCTAACCCTAGCCCTAACCCTAACCCTAACCCTAACCCTAACCTTAGCCCTAACCCTAACCCCTAACCCCTAACCGTAACGCTAACCCTAAGCCTAACCCCTAACCCCTAACCCCTAACCCTAACCATAACCCTAAACCCTAACCCTAACCCTAACCCTAACCCTAGCCCTAACCCTAGCCCTAAGTCGTACCCTAACCCTAATCCTAACCCTAACCCAACCTTAACCCTAAAACTAACCTTAGCCCTTAAAACTAACCTAATAGAAACCCTAACCCTAACTCCTAACCCTAAGCCTAACCTAACCCTAACCCTAACCCTAGCCGTAACCCTAACCCTAACCCTAACCCTAGCCCTAACCCTAACCCTAACCCTAACCCTAACCTTAGCCCTAACCCTAACCCCTAACCCCTAACCGTAACGCTAACCCTAAGCCTAACCCCTAACCCCTAACCCCTAACCCTAACCATAACCCTAAACCCTAACCCTAACCCTAACCCTAACCCTAGCCCTAACCCTAGCCCTAAGTCGTACCCTAACCCTAATCCTAACCCTAACCCAACCTTAACCCTAAAACTAACCTTAGCCCTTAAAACTAACCTAATAGAAACCCTAACCCTAACTCCTAACCCTAAGCCTAACCTAACCCTAACCCTAACCCTAGCCGTAACCCTAACCCTAACCCTAACCCTAGCCCTAACCCTAACCCTAACCCTAACCCTAACCTTAGCCCTAACCCTAACCCCTAACCCCTAACCGTAACGCTAACCCTAAGCCTAACCCCTAACCCCTAACCCCTAACCCTAACCATAACCCTAAACCCTAACCCTAACCCTAACCCTAACCCTAGCCCTAACCCTAGCCCTAAGTCGTACCCTAACCCTAATCCTAACCCTAACCCAACCTTAACCCTAAAACTAACCTTAGCCCTTAAAACTAACCTAATAGAAACCCTAACCCTAACTCCTAACCCTAAGCCTAACCTAACCCTAACCCTAACCCTAGCCGTAACCCTAACCCTAACCCTAACCCTAGCCCTAACCCTAACCCTAACCCTAACCCTAACCTTAGCCCTAACCCTAACCCCTAACCCCTAACCGTAACGCTAACCCTAAGCCTAACCCCTAACCCCTAACCCCTAACCCTAACCATAACCCTAAACCCTAACCCTAACCCTAACCCTAACCCTAGCCCTAACCCTAGCCCTAAGTCGTACCCTAACCCTAATCCTAACCCTAACCCAACCTTAACCCTAAAACTAACCTTAGCCCTTAAAACTAACCTAATAGAAACCCTAACCCTAACTCCTAACCCTAAGCCTAACCTAACCCTAACCCTAACCCTAGCCGTAACCCTAACCCTAACCCTAACCCTAGCCCTAACCCTAACCCTAACCCTAACCCTAACCTTAGCCCTAACCCTAACCCCTAACCCCTAACCGTAACGCTAACCCTAAGCCTAACCCCTAACCCCTAACCCCTAACCCTAACCATAACCCTAAACCCTAACCCTAACCCTAACCCTAACCCTAGCCCTAACCCTAGCCCTAAGTCGTACCCTAACCCTAATCCTAACCCTAACCCAACCTTAACCCTAAAACTAACCTTAGCCCTTAAAACTAACCTAATAGAAACCCTAACCCTAACTCCTAACCCTAAGCCTAACCTAACCCTAACCCTAACCCTAGCCGTAACCCTAACCCTAACCCTAACCCTAGCCCTAACCCTAACCCTAACCCTAACCCTAACCTTAGCCCTAACCCTAACCCCTAACCCCTAACCGTAACGCTAACCCTAAGCCTAACCCCTAACCCCTAACCCCTAACCCTAACCATAACCCTAAACCCTAACCCTAACCCTAACCCTAACCCTAGCCCTAACCCTAGCCCTAAGTCGTACCCTAACCCTAATCCTAACCCTAACCCAACCTTAACCCTAAAACTAACCTTAGCCCTTAAAACTAACCTAATAGAAACCCTAACCCTAACTCCTAACCCTAAGCCTAACCTAACCCTAACCCTAACCCTAGCCGTAACCCTAACCCTAACCCTAACCCTAGCCCTAACCCTAACCCTAACCCTAACCCTAACCTTAGCCCTAACCCTAACCCCTAACCCCTAACCGTAACGCTAACCCTAAGCCTAACCCCTAACCCCTAACCCCTAACCCTAACCATAACCCTAAACCCTAACCCTAACCCTAACCCTAACCCTAGCCCTAACCCTAGCCCTAAGTCGTACCCTAACCCTAATCCTAACCCTAACCCAACCTTAACCCTAAAACTAACCTTAGCCCTTAAAACTAACCTAATAGAAACCCTAACCCTAACTCCTAACCCTAAGCCTAACCTAACCCTAACCCTAACCCTAGCCGTAACCCTAACCCTAACCCTAACCCTAGCCCTAACCCTAACCCTAACCCTAACCCTAACCTTAGCCCTAACCCTAACCCCTAACCCCTAACCGTAACGCTAACCCTAAGCCTAACCCCTAACCCCTAACCCCTAACCCTAACCATAACCCTAAACCCTAACCCTAACCCTAACCCTAACCCTAGCCCTAACCCTAGCCCTAAGTCGTACCCTAACCCTAATCCTAACCCTAACCCAACCTTAACCCTAAAACTAACCTTAGCCCTTAAAACTAACCTAATAGAAACCCTAACCCTAACTCCTAACCCTAAGCCTAACCTAACCCTAACCCTAACCCTAGCCGTAACCCTAACCCTAACCCTAACCCTAGCCCTAACCCTAACCCTAACCCTAACCCTAACCTTAGCCCTAACCCTAACCCCTAACCCCTAACCGTAACGCTAACCCTAAGCCTAACCCCTAACCCCTAACCCCTAACCCTAACCATAACCCTAAACCCTAACCCTAACCCTAACCCTAACCCTAGCCCTAACCCTAGCCCTAAGTCGTACCCTAACCCTAATCCTAACCCTAACCCAACCTTAACCCTAAAACTAACCTTAGCCCTTAAAACTAACCTAATAGAAACCCTAACCCTAACTCCTAACCCTAAGCCTAACCTAACCCTAACCCTAACCCTAGCCGTAACCCTAACCCTAACCCTAACCCTAGCCCTAACCCTAACCCTAACCCTAACCCTAACCTTAGCCCTAACCCTAACCCCTAACCCCTAACCGTAACGCTAACCCTAAGCCTAACCCCTAACCCCTAACCCCTAACCCTAACCATAACCCTAAACCCTAACCCTAACCCTAACCCTAACCCTAGCCCTAACCCTAGCCCTAAGTCGTACCCTAACCCTAATCCTAACCCTAACCCAACCTTAACCCTAAAACTAACCTTAGCCCTTAAAACTAACCTAATAGAAACCCTAACCCTAACTCCTAACCCTAAGCCTAACCTAACCCTAACCCTAACCCTAGCCGTAACCCTAACCCTAACCCTAACCCTAGCCCTAACCCTAACCCTAACCCTAACCCTAACCTTAGCCCTAACCCTAACCCCTAACCCCTAACCGTAACGCTAACCCTAAGCCTAACCCCTAACCCCTAACCCCTAACCCTAACCATAACCCTAAACCCTAACCCTAACCCTAACCCTAACCCTAGCCCTAACCCTAGCCCTAAGTCGTACCCTAACCCTAATCCTAACCCTAACCCAACCTTAACCCTAAAACTAACCTTAGCCCTTAAAACTAACCTAATAGAAACCCTAACCCTAACTCCTAACCCTAAGCCTAACCTAACCCTAACCCTAACCCTAGCCGTAACCCTAACCCTAACCCTAACCCTAGCCCTAACCCTAACCCTAACCCTAACCCTAACCTTAGCCCTAACCCTAACCCCTAACCCCTAACCGTAACGCTAACCCTAAGCCTAACCCCTAACCCCTAACCCCTAACCCTAACCATAACCCTAAACCCTAACCCTAACCCTAACCCTAACCCTAGCCCTAACCCTAGCCCTAAGTCGTACCCTAACCCTAATCCTAACCCTAACCCAACCTTAACCCTAAAACTAACCTTAGCCCTTAAAACTAACCTAATAGAAACCCTAACCCTAACTCCTAACCCTAAGCCTAACCTAACCCTAACCCTAACCCTAGCCGTAACCCTAACCCTAACCCTAACCCTAGCCCTAACCCTAACCCTAACCCTAACCCTAACCTTAGCCCTAACCCTAACCCCTAACCCCTAACCGTAACGCTAACCCTAAGCCTAACCCCTAACCCCTAACCCCTAACCCTAACCATAACCCTAAACCCTAACCCTAACCCTAACCCTAACCCTAGCCCTAACCCTAGCCCTAAGTCGTACCCTAACCCTAATCCTAACCCTGACCCAACCTTAACCCTAAAACTAACCTTAGCCCTTAAAACTAACCTAATAGAAACCCTAACCCTAACTCCTAACCCTAAGCCTAACCTAACCCTAACCCTAACCCTAGCCGTAACCCTAACCCTAACCCTAACCCTAGCCCTAACCCTAACCCTAACCCTAACCCTAACCTTAGCCCTAACCCTAACCCCTAACCCCTAACCGTAACGCTAACCCTAAGCCTAACCCCTAACCCCTAACCCCTAACCCTAACCATAACCCTAAACCCTAACCCTAACCCTAACCCTAACCCTAGCCCTAACCCTAGCCCTAAGTCGTACCCTAACCCTAATCCTAACCCTAACCCAACCTTAACCCTAAAACTAACCTTAGCCCTTAAAACTAACCTAATAGAAACCCTAACCCTAACTCCTAACCCTAAGCCTAACCTAACCCTAACCCTAACCCTAGCCGTAACCCTAACCCTAACCCTAACCCTAGCCCTAACCCTAACCCTAACCCTAACCCTAACCTTAGCCCTAACCCTAACCCCTAACCCCTAACCGTAACGCTAACCCTAAGCCTAACCCCTAACCCCTAACCCCTAACCCTAACCATAACCCTAAACCCTAACCCTAACCCTAACCCTAACCCTAGCCCTAACCCTAGCCCTAAGTCGTACCCTAACCCTAATCCTAACCCTAACCCAACCTTAACCCTAAAACTAACCTTAGCCCTTAAAACTAACCTAATAGAAACCCTAACCCTAACTCCTAACCCTAAGCCTAACCTAACCCTAACCCTAACCCTAGCCGTAACCCTAACCCTAACCCTAACCCTAGCCCTAACCCTAACCCTAACCCTAACCCTAACCTTAGCCCTAACCCTAACCCCTAACCCCTAACCGTAACGCTAACCCTAAGCCTAACCCCTAACCCCTAACCCCTAACCCTAACCATAACCCTAAACCCTAACCCTAACCCTAACCCTAACCCTAGCCCTAACCCTAGCCCTAAGTCGTACCCTAACCCTAATCCTAACCCTAACCCAACCTTAACCCTAAAACTAACCTTAGCCCTTAAAACTAACCTAATAGAAACCCTAACCCTAACTCCTAACCCTAAGCCTAACCTAACCCTAACCCTAACCCTAGCCGTAACCCTAACCCTAACCCTAACCCTAGCCCTAACCCTAACCCTAACCCTAACCCTAACCTTAGCCCTAACCCTAACCCCTAACCCCTAACCGTAACGCTAACCCTAAGCCTAACCCCTAACCCCTAACCCCTAACCCTAACCATAACCCTAAACCCTAACCCTAACCCTAACCCTAACCCTAGCCCTAACCCTAGCCCTAAGTCGTACCCTAACCCTAATCCTAACCCTAACCCAACCTTAACCCTAAAACTAACCTTAGCCCTTAAAACTAACCTAATAGAAACCCTAACCCTAACTCCTAACCCTAAGCCTAACCTAACCCTAACCCTAACCCTAGCCGTAACCCTAACCCTAACCCTAACCCTAGCCCTAACCCTAACCCTAACCCTAACCCTAACCTTAGCCCTAACCCTAACCCCTAACCCCTAACCGTAACGCTAACCCTAAGCCTAACCCCTAACCCCTAACCCCTAACCCTAACCATAACCCTAAACCCTAACCCTAACCCTAACCCTAACCCTAGCCCTAACCCTAGCCCTAAGTCGTACCCTAACCCTAATCCTAACCCTAACCCAACCTTAACCCTAAAACTAACCTTAGCCCTTAAAACTAACCTAATAGAAACCCTAACCCTAACTCCTAACCCTAAGCCTAACCTAACCCTAACCCTAACCCTAGCCGTAACCCTAACCCTAACCCTAACCCTAGCCCTAACCCTAACCCTAACCCTAACCCTAACCTTAGCCCTAACCCTAACCCCTAACCCCTAACCGTAACGCTAACCCTAAGCCTAACCCCTAACCCCTAACCCCTAACCCTAACCATAACCCTAAACCCTAACCCTAACCCTAACCCTAACCCTAGCCCTAACCCTAGCCCTAAGTCGTACCCTAACCCTAATCCTAACCCTAACCCAACCTTAACCCTAAAACTAACCTTAGCCCTTAAAACTAACCTAATAGAAACCCTAACCCTAACTCCTAACCCTAAGCCTAACCTAACCCTAACCCTAACCCTAGCCGTAACCCTAACCCTAACCCTAACCCTAGCCCTAACCCTAACCCTAACCCTAACCCTAACCTTAGCCCTAACCCTAACCCCTAACCCCTAACCGTAACGCTAACCCTAAGCCTAACCCCTAACCCCTAACCCCTAACCCTAACCATAACCCTAAACCCTAACCCTAACCCTAACCCTAACCCTAGCCCTAACCCTAGCCCTAAGTCGTACCCTAACCCTAATCCTAACCCTAACCCAACCTTAACCCTAAAACTAACCTTAGCCCTTAAAACTAACCTAATAGAAACCCTAACCCTAACTCCTAACCCTAAGCCTAACCTAACCCTAACCCTAACCCTAGCCGTAACCCTAACCCTAACCCTAACCCTAGCCCTAACCCTAACCCTAACCCTAACCCTAACCTTAGCCCTAACCCTAACCCCTAACCCCTAACCGTAACGCTAACCCTAAGCCTAACCCCTAACCCCTAACCCCTAACCCTAACCATAACCCTAAACCCTAACCCTAACCCTAACCCTAACCCTAGCCCTAACCCTAGCCCTAAGTCGTACCCTAACCCTAATCCTAACCCTAACCCAACCTTAACCCTAAAACTAACCTTAGCCCTTAAAACTAACCTAATAGAAACCCTAACCCTAACTCCTAACCCTAAGCCTAACCTAACCCTAACCCTAACCCTAGCCGTAACCCTAACCCTAACCCTAACCCTAGCCCTAACCCTAACCCTAACCCTAACCCTAACCTTAGCCCTAACCCTAACCCCTAACCCCTAACCGTAACGCTAACCCTAAGCCTAACCCCTAACCCCTAACCCCTAACCCTAACCATAACCCTAAACCCTAACCCTAACCCTAACCCTAACCCTAGCCCTAACCCTAGCCCTAAGTCGTACCCTAACCCTAATCCTAACCCTAACCCAACCTTAACCCTAAAACTAACCTTAGCCCTTAAAACTAACCTAATAGAAACCCTAACCCTAACTCCTAACCCTAAGCCTAACCTAACCCTAACCCTAACCCTAGCCGTAACCCTAACCCTAACCCTAACCCTAGCCCTAACCCTAACCCTAACCCTAACCCTAACCTTAGCCCTAACCCTAACCCCTAACCCCTAACCGTAACGCTAACCCTAAGCCTAACCCCTAACCCCTAACCCCTAACCCTAACCATAACCCTAAACCCTAACCCTAACCCTAACCCTAACCCTAGCCCTAACCCTAGCCCTAAGTCGTACCCTAACCCTAATCCTAACCCTAACCCAACCTTAACCCTAAAACTAACCTTAGCCCTTAAAACTAACCTAATAGAAACCCTAACCCTAACTCCTAACCCTAAGCCTAACCTAACCCTAACCCTAACCCTAGCCGTAACCCTAACCCTAACCCTAACCCTAACCATAACCCTAAACCCTAACCCTAACCCTAACCCTAACCCTAGCCCTAACCCTAGCCCTAAGTCGTACCCTAACCCTAATCCTAACCCTAACCCAACCTTAACCCTAAAACTAACCTTAGCCCTTAAAACTAACCTAATAGAAACCCTAACCCTAACTCCTAACCCTAAGCCTAACCTAACCCTAACCCTAACCCTAGCCGTAACCCTAACCCTAACCCTAACCCTAGCCCTAACCCTAACCCTAACCCTAACCCTAACCTTAGCCCTAACCCTAACCCCTAACCCCTAACCGTAACGCTAACCCTAAGCCTAACCCCTAACCCCTAACCCCTAACCCTAACCATAACCCTAAACCCTAACCCTAACCCTAACCCTAACCCTAGCCCTAACCCTAGCCCTAAGTCGTACCCTAACCCTAATCCTAACCCTAACCCAACCTTAACCCTAAAACTAACCTTAGCCCTTAAAACTAACCTAATAGAAACCCTAACCCTAACTCCTAACCCTAAGCCTAACCTAACCCTAACCCTAACCCTAGCCGTAACCCTAACCCTAACCCTAACCCTAGCCCTAACCCTAACCCTAACCCTAACCCTAACCTTAGCCCTAACCCTAACCCCTAACCCCTAACCGTAACGCTAACCCTAAGCCTAACCCCTAACCCCTAACCCCTAACCCTAACCATAACCCTAAACCCTAACCCTAACCCTAACCCTAACCCTAGCCCTAACCCTAGCCCTAAGTCGTACCCTAACCCTAATCCTAACCCTAACCCAACCTTAACCCTAAAACTAACCTTAGCCCTTAAAACTAACCTAATAGAAACCCTAACCCTAACTCCTAACCCTAAGCCTAACCTAACCCTAACCCTAACCCTAGCCGTAACCCTAACCCTAACCCTAACCCTAGCCCTAACCCTAACCCTAACCCTAACCCTAACCTTAGCCCTAACCCTAACCCCTAACCCCTAACCGTAACGCTAACCCTAAGCCTAACCCCTAACCCCTAACCCCTAACCCTAACCATAACCCTAAACCCTAACCCTAACCCTAACCCTAACCCTAGCCCTAACCCTAGCCCTAAGTCGTACCCTAACCCTAATCCTAACCCTAACCCAACCTTAACCCTAAAACTAACCTTAGCCCTTAAAACTAACCTAATAGAAACCCTAACCCTAACTCCTAACCCTAAGCCTAACCTAACCCTAACCCTAACCCTAGCCGTAACCCTAACCCTAACCCTAACCCTAGCCCTAACCCTAACCCTAACCCTAACCCTAACCTTAGCCCTAACCCTAACCCCTAACCCCTAACCGTAACGCTAACCCTAAGCCTAACCCCTAACCCCTAACCCCTAACCCTAACCATAACCCTAAACCCTAACCCTAACCCTAACCCTAACCCTAGCCCTAACCCTAGCCCTAAGTCGTACCCTAACCCTAATCCTAACCCTAACCCAACCTTAACCCTAAAACTAACCTTAGCCCTTAAAACTAACCTAATAGAAACCCTAACCCTAACTCCTAACCCTAAGCCTAACCTAACCCTAACCCTAACCCTAGCCGTAACCCTAACCCTAACCCTAACCCTAGCCCTAACCCTAACCCTAACCCTAACCCTAACCTTAGCCCTAACCCTAACCCCTAACCCCTAACCGTAACGCTAACCCTAAGCCTAACCCCTAACCCCTAACCCCTAACCCTAACCATAACCCTAAACCCTAACCCTAACCCTAACCCTAACCCTAGCCCTAACCCTAGCCCTAAGTCGTACCCTAACCCTAATCCTAACCCTAACCCAACCTTAACCCTAAAACTAACCTTAGCCCTTAAAACTAACCTAATAGAAACCCTAACCCTAACTCCTAACCCTAAGCCTAACCTAACCCTAACCCTAACCCTAGCCGTAACCCTAACCCTAACCCTAACCCTAGCCCTAACCCTAACCCTAACCCTAACCCTAACCTTAGCCCTAACCCTAACCCCTAACCCCTAACCGTAACGCTAACCCTAAGCCTAACCCCTAACCCCTAACCCCTAACCCTAACCATAACCCTAAACCCTAACCCTAACCCTAACCCTAACCCTAGCCCTAACCCTAGCCCTAAGTCGTACCCTAACCCTAGCCCTAACCCTAACCCAACCTTAACCCTAAAACTAACCTTAGCCCTTAAAACTAACCTAATAGAAACCCTAACCCTAACTCCTAACCCTAAGCCTAACCTAACCCTAACCCTAACCCTAGCCGTAACCCTAACCCTAACCCTAACCCTAGCCCTAACCCTAACCCTAACCCTAACCCTAACCTTAGCCCTAACCCTAACCCCTAACCCCTAACCGTAACGCTAACCCTAAGCCTAACCCCTAACCCCTAACCCCTAACCCTAACCATAACCCTAAACCCTAACCCTAACCCTAACCCTAACCCTAGCCCTAACCCTAGCCCTAAGTCGTACCCTAACCCTAATCCTAACCCTAACCCAACCTTAACCCTAAAACTAACCTTAGCCCTTAAAACTAACCTAATAGAAACCCTAACCCTAACTCCTAACCCTAAGCCTAACCTAACCCTAACCCTAACCCTAGCCGTAACCCTAACCCTAACCCTAACCCTAGCCCTAACCCTAACCCTAACCCTAACCCTAACCTTAGCCCTAACCCTAACCCCTAACCCCTAACCGTAACGCTAACCCTAAGCCTAACCCCTAACCCCTAACCCCTAACCCTAACCATAACCCTAAACCCTAACCCTAACCCTAACCCTAACCCTAGCCCTAACCCTAGCCCTAAGTCGTACCCTAACCCTAATCCTAACCCTAACCCAACCTTAACCCTAAAACTAACCTTAGCCCTTAAAACTAACCTAATAGAAACCCTAACCCTAACTCCTAACCCTAAGCCTAACCTAACCCTAACCCTAACCCTAGCCGTAACCCTAACCCTAACCCTAACCCTAACCATAACCCTAAACCCTAACCCTAACCCTAACCCTAACCCTAGCCCTAACCCTAGCCCTAAGTCGTACCCTAACCCTAATCCTAACCCTAACCCAACCTTAACCCTAAAACTAACCTTAGCCCTTAAAACTAACCTAATAGAAACCCTAACCCTAACTCCTAACCCTAAGCCTAACCTAACCCTAACCCTAACCCTAGCCGTAACCCTAACCCTAACCCTAACCCTAGCCCTAACCCTAACCCTAACCCTAACCCTAACCTTAGCCCTAACCCTAACCCCTAACCCCTAACCGTAACGCTAACCCTAAGCCTAACCCCTAACCCCTAACCCCTAACCCTAACCATAACCCTAAACCCTAACCCTAACCCTAACCCTAACCCTAGCCCTAACCCTAGCCCTAAGTCGTACCCTAACCCTAATCCTAACCCTAACCCAACCTTAACCCTAAAACTAACCTTAGCCCTTAAAACTAACCTAATAGAAACCCTAACCCTAACTCCTAACCCTAAGCCTAACCTAACCCTAACCCTAACCCTAGCCGTAACCCTAACCCTAACCCTAACCCTAGCCCTAACCCTAACCCTAACCCTAACCCTAACCTTAGCCCTAACCCTAACCCCTAACCCCTAACCGTAACGCTAACCCTAAGCCTAACCCCTAACCCCTAACCCCTAACCCTAACCATAACCCTAAACCCTAACCCTAACCCTAACCCTAACCCTAGCCCTAACCCTAGCCCTAAGTCGTACCCTAACCCTAATCCTAACCCTAACCCAACCTTAACCCTAAAACTAACCTTAGCCCTTAAAACTAACCTAATAGAAACCCTAACCCTAACTCCTAACCCTAAGCCTAACCTAACCCTAACCCTAACCCTAGCCGTAACCCTAACCCTAACCCTAACCCTAGCCCTAACCCTAACCCTAACCCTAACCCTAACCTTAGCCCTAACCCTAACCCCTAACCCCTAACCGTAACGCTAACCCTAAGCCTAACCCCTAACCCCTAACCCCTAACCCTAACCATAACCCTAAACCCTAACCCTAACCCTAACCCTAACCCTAGCCCTAACCCTAGCCCTAAGTCGTACCCTAACCCTAATCCTAACCCTAACCCAACCTTAACCCTAAAACTAACCTTAGCCCTTAAAACTAACCTAATAGAAACCCTAACCCTAACTCCTAACCCTAAGCCTAACCTAACCCTAACCCTAACCCTAGCCGTAACCCTAACCCTAACCCTAACCCTAACCATAACCCTAAACCCTAACCCTAACCCTAACCCTAACCCTAGCCCTAACCCTAGCCCTAAGTCGTACCCTAACCCTAATCCTAACCCTAACCCAACCTTAACCCTAAAACTAACCTTAGCCCTTAAAACTAACCTAATAGAAACCCTAACCCTAACTCCTAACCCTAAGCCTAACCTAACCCTAACCCTAACCCTAGCCGTAACCCTAACCCTAACCCTAACCCTAGCCCTAACCCTAACCCTAACCCTAACCCTAACCTTAGCCCTAACCCTAACCCCTAACCCCTAACCGTAACGCTAACCCTAAGCCTAACCCCTAACCCCTAACCCCTAACCCTAACCATAACCCTAAACCCTAACCCTAACCCTAACCCTAACCCTAGCCCTAACCCTAGCCCTAAGTCGTACCCTAACCCTAATCCTAACCCTAACCCAACCTTAACCCTAAAACTAACCTTAGCCCTTAAAACTAACCTAATAGAAACCCTAACCCTAACTCCTAACCCTAAGCCTAACCTAACCCTAACCCTAACCCTAGCCGTAACCCTAACCCTAACCCTAACCCTAGCCCTAACCCTAACCCTAACCCTAACCCTAACCTTAGCCCTAACCCTAACCCCTAACCCCTAACCGTAACGCTAACCCTAAGCCTAACCCCTAACCCCTAACCCCTAACCCTAACCATAACCCTAAACCCTAACCCTAACCCTAACCCTAACCCTAGCCCTAACCCTAGCCCTAAGTCGTACCCTAACCCTAATCCTAACCCTAACCCAACCTTAACCCTAAAACTAACCTTAGCCCTTAAAACTAACCTAATAGAAACCCTAACCCTAACTCCTAACCCTAAGCCTAACCTAACCCTAACCCTAACCCTAGCCGTAACCCTAACCCTAACCCTAACCCTAGCCCTAACCCTAACCCTAACCCTAACCCTAACCTTAGCCCTAACCCTAACCCCTAACCCCTAACCGTAACGCTAACCCTAAGCCTAACCCCTAACCCCTAACCCCTAACCCTAACCATAACCCTAAACCCTAACCCTAACCCTAACCCTAACCCTAGCCCTAACCCTAGCCCTAAGTCGTACCCTAACCCTAATCCTAACCCTAACCCAACCTTAACCCTAAAACTAACCTTAGCCCTTAAAACTAACCTAATAGAAACCCTAACCCTAACTCCTAACCCTAAGCCTAACCTAACCCTAACCCTAACCCTAGCCGTAACCCTAACCCTAACCCTAACCCTAGCCCTAACCCTAACCCTAACCCTAACCCTAACCTTAGCCCTAACCCTAACCCCTAACCCCTAACCGTAACGCTAACCCTAAGCCTAACCCCTAACCCCTAACCCCTAACCCTAACCATAACCCTAAACCCTAACCCTAACCCTAACCCTAACCCTAGCCCTAACCCTAGCCCTAAGTCATACCCTAACCCTAATCCTAACCCTAACCCAACCTTAACCCTAAAACTAACCTTAGCCCTTAAAACTAACCTAATAGAAACCCTAACCCTAACTCCTAACCCTAAGCCTAACCTAACCCTAACCCTAACCCTAGCCGTAACCCTAACCCTAACCCTAACCCTAGCCCTAACCCTAACCCTAACCCTAACCCTAACCTTAGCCCTAACCCTAACCCCTAACCCCTAACCGTAACGCTAACCCTAAGCCTAACCCCTAACCCCTAACCCCTAACCCTAACCATAACCCTAAACCCTAACCCTAACCCTAACCCTAACCCTAGCCCTAACCCTAGCCCTAAGTCGTACCCTAACCCTAATCCTAACCCTAACCCAACCTTAACCCTAAAACTAACCTTAGCCCTTAAAACTAACCTAATAGAAACCCTAACCCTAACTCCTAACCCTAAGCCTAACCTAACCCTAACCCTAACCCTAGCCGTAACCCTAACCCTAACCCTAACCCTAGCCCTAACCCTAACCCTAACCCTAACCCTAACCTTAGCCCTAACCCTAACCCCTAACCCCTAACCGTAACGCTAACCCTAAGCCTAACCCCTAACCCCTAACCCCTAACCCTAACCATAACCCTAAACCCTAACCCTAACCCTAACCCTAACCCTAGCCCTAACCCTAGCCCTAAGTCGTACCCTAACCCTAATCCTAACCCTAACCCAACCTTAACCCTAAAACTAACCTTAGCCCTTAAAACTAACCTAATAGAAACCCTAACCCTAACTCCTAACCCTAAGCCTAACCTAACCCTAACCCTAACCCTAGCCGTAACCCTAACCCTAACCCTAACCCTAGCCCTAACCCTAACCCTAACCCTAACCCTAACCTTAGCCCTAACCCTAACCCCTAACCCCTAACCGTAACGCTAACCCTAAGCCTAACCCCTAACCCCTAACCCCTAACCCTAACCATAACCCTAAACCCTAACCCTAACCCTAACCCTAACCCTAGCCCTAACCCTAGCCCTAAGTCGTACCCTAACCCTAATCCTAACCCTAACCCAACCTTAACCCTAAAACTAACCTTAGCCCTTAAAACTAACCTAATAGAAACCCTAACCCTAACTCCTAACCCTAAGCCTAACCTAACCCTAACCCTAACCCTAGCCGTAACCCTAACCCTAACCCTAACCCTAGCCCTAACCCTAACCCTAACCCTAACCCTAACCTTAGCCCTAACCCTAACCCCTAACCCCTAACCGTAACGCTAACCCTAAGCCTAACCCCTAACCCCTAACCCCTAACCCTAACCATAACCCTAAACCCTAACCCTAACCCTAACCCTAACCCTAGCCCTAACCCTAGCCCTAAGTCGTACCCTAACCCTAATCCTAACCCTAACCCAACCTTAACCCTAAAACTAACCTTAGCCCTTAAAACTAACCTAATAGAAACCCTAACCCTAACTCCTAACCCTAAGCCTAACCTAACCCTAACCCTAACCCTAGCCGTAACCCTAACCCTAACCCTAACCCTAGCCCTAACCCTAACCCTAACCCTAACCCTAACCTTAGCCCTAACCCTAACCCCTAACCCCTAACCGTAACGCTAACCCTAAGCCTAACCCCTAACCCCTAACCCCTAACCCTAACCATAACCCTAAACCCTAACCCTAACCCTAACCCTAACCCTAGCCCTAACCCTAGCCCTAAGTCGTACCCTAACCCTAATCCTAACCCTAACCCAACCTTAACCCTAAAACTAACCTTAGCCCTTAAAACTAACCTAATAGAAACCCTAACCCTAACTCCTAACCCTAAGCCTAACCTAACCCTAACCCTAACCCTAGCCGTAACCCTAACCCTAACCCTAACCCTAGCCCTAACCCTAACCCTAACCCTAACCCTAACCTTAGCCCTAACCCTAACCCCTAACCCCTAACCGTAACGCTAACCCTAAGCCTAACCCCTAACCCCTAACCCCTAACCCTAACCATAACCCTAAACCCTAACCCTAACCCTAACCCTAACCCTAGCCCTAACCCTAGCCCTAAGTCGTACCCTAACCCTAATCCTAACCCTAACCCAACCTTAACCCTAAAACTAACCTTAGCCCTTAAAACTAACCTAATAGAAACCCTAACCCTAACTCCTAACCCTAAGCCTAACCTAACCCTAACCCTAACCCTAGCCGTAACCCTAACCCTAACCCTAACCCTAGCCCTAACCCTAACCCTAACCCTAACCCTAACCTTAGCCCTAACCCTAACCCCTAACCCCTAACCGTAACGCTAACCCTAAGCCTAACCCCTAACCCCTAACCCCTAACCCTAACCATAACCCTAAACCCTAACCCTAACCCTAACCCTAACCCTAGCCCTAACCCTAGCCCTAAGTCGTACCCTAACCCTAATCCTAACCCTAACCCAACCTTAACCCTAAAACTAACCTTAGCCCTTAAAACTAACCTAATAGAAACCCTAACCCTAACTCCTAACCCTAAGCCTAACCTAACCCTAACCCTAACCCTAGCCGTAACCCTAACCCTAACCCTAACCCTAGCCCTAACCCTAACCCTAACCCTAACCCTAACCTTAGCCCTAACCCTAACCCCTAACCCCTAACCGTAACGCTAACCCTAAGCCTAACCCCTAACCCCTAACCCCTAACCCTAACCATAACCCTAAACCCTAACCCTAACCCTAACCCTAACCCTGCCCTAACCCTAGCCCTAAGTCGTACCCTAACCCTAATCCTAACCCTAACCCAACCTTAACCCTAAAACTAACCTTAGCCCTTAAAACTAACCTAATAGAAACCCTAACCCTAACTCCTAACCCTAAGCCTAACCTAACCCTAACCCTAACCCTAGCCGTAAC